>NC_045447.1:1934693-1993234 GCF_002776525.5 Piliocolobus tephrosceles
CCTCACTCCAGCCTCCCTCCACCCTCACTCCAGCCTCCCTCCATCCTCCATCCTCACTCCAGCCTCCCTCCATCCTCACTCCAGCCTCCCTCCACCCTCACTCCAGCCTCCCTCCATCCTCTATCCTCACTGCAGCCTCCCTCCATCCTCTATCCTCACTCCAGCCTCCCTCCAGCCTCCCTCCATCCTCTTTCCAGCCTCCCTCCAGCCTCCCTCCATCCTCACTCCAGCCTCACTCCATCCTCCCTCCACCCTCACTCCAGCCTCCCTCCATCCTCCAGCCTCCCTCCAGCCTCACTCCAGCCTCGCTCCATCCTCCAGCCTCCCTCCAGCCTCACTCCAGCCTCCCTCCATCCTCCAGCCTCCCTCGATCCTCACTCCATCCTCCAGCCTCCCTCCAGTCTCCCTCCATCCTCCAGCCTCCCTCCAGCCTCACTCCAGCCTCCCTCCAGCCCCCTTTGAGAGCCGCTGCTCTCAGCTCTCCCAGCAGGGGGCCAGCTCTGAATCCCGCCCCACCCCCAGTCCTTTGCCTTCCCAGATCCTTCGGCAAGCTTGGGATAGGTGTGAGAAGGATCTCTCTTTCCACTGGTTGGGAAGCGCCAGCTTGAGTATAGGAGGACGGGTGAGGCCTCGAGTGTGTTGATGCTCCCAGAAGCGCTCCCGTGTGGGTGTGGGGGTGAGGTTCACACATGTTGACTAGGATTGCCCTGCAGCTCGCACACCCCGGGGTGGTGGTTTTGTTTGTGGTGATTGAGTCTCAGATTGACCTGTGCTGTAGTGAGCTGTGAAGGACTTAGTGGGGAAGAAAGCCTTGGAAGCAAAACTCATAGTTCAGCAGCTCCACGTCCAGCCCTGCGCGCCCTCTGCCACCCAGCAGCTCAGTTTCAGAGAACAGGGTTCAGGTAACACTCATCAGCTCTTGGAAAACCCCTTCCCATAAGGAGATGCGTGAGGAAGAGATCTGGGCAGGTGGTCCACCGTGTGGGCTGAGGGTGGGTTTGCTGAGCTGAGCCATGCAGGGAAGCTGGGAGAGTCATTCTGAGGCACTCCCTTCTGAGGGCGTCTCCTGAGACGTGGACACCACACCAAGGGCCGTCCTGTCCTCCTCCACCCCACACCCTCCGCTGCGAGGTGCCCTAGAGCTCCAGAAGGGAGAGAAGATGCAGCTGCATTTAAAGACACGCCACACCCAGAGCAGTGCATCTCCCAGCCCTTGCCAAGCTGGGAGTTCCTGTTGAGTGAGTTGCAGTGTGGTTTTGGAGTCATACCAGTTACCTATTTTGAATTTTTTTTTTAATATTTTCTTAAGTGAAGGTTTGATTCCTCTCTCACCTGGTCCTTCTTGGTCCTGTTTAGTGAGTGTAGTGTCTTCTTACCGTTGCCGTGGGGTGCCCTCCGTCAGCCCACAGGAGTCTGGGAGGAGAGCTGGAGTCTGCAGAAGGGTCACTCCAGTGGCTCGCGGGCCCATCTGTGCCCTGGGGCACTCTCAGAGCCAGATCCGGACATCCTGCCGCACAGTAACACTCATTTGCTTTTGTTTGGGACTTGGGAAGACCAGCCGCAGCGCCTTCCAGTGCCTGCAGAAATTCCAGCAGCGGAACAAAGCCCTGAAACGCAAGGAGTGGACGGAGGAGGAGGACCGCATGCTCACACAGCTGGTGCAGGAGATGCGCGTCGGCAGCCACATCCCCTACCGCAGAAGTGAGCCCCGCCGCCGGCTCAGGCTGTTCCAGGCCCCACATCAGGACCCTGGAGCTTGCAGGGAAAATTCACAGAGAGGCAACAAGACAGGCGAGGGCTTAGCCAGTCCTGGCTGTTCCACACTCGCTGCTTGGCGGCTAAAGCGACTCTTCTTTTTCTTTTTCTTTTTTGAGATGGAGTTTTGCTCTCGTTGCCCAGGACGGAGCGCAATGCCATGATCTCGGCTCACCGCAACCTCCGCCTCCCGGGTTCAAGCGATTCTCGTGCCTCAGCCTCCCAAGTAGCTGGGATGACAGGCATGCACCGCCATGCCCAGCTAATTTTGTGTTTTTAGTAGAGACGGAGTTTCTCCATGTTGGTCAGGCTGGTCTCGAACTCCTGACCTCAGGTGATCTGCTGGCCTCTGCCTCCCAAAGTGCTGGATTACAGGCATGACGCCACTGCGCCTGGCCAAAGTAGCTCTTTTCTCTGTGACCCATCTGGAGGGTGGGTGTCTTGGCCCCATGGAACCCCCTTGTCCTTAGCTGTCTACCGAACAGAGGGTGGGTGTGTCAGCCCCACAGGACCCCTGTGTCCCTAGCTGTCTACTGTATGGAGGGTGTGTGTCTTGGCCTCACAGGACCTCCCTGTCCCTCTGTCTCTAGTTGTCTACTATATGGAAGGGAGAGACTCCATGCAGCTGATTTACCGATGGACCAAGAGCTTGGATCCCGGCCTGAAGAAGGGGAACTGGGCCCCGGAGGAAGACGCTGTAAGTGTGCGGGATCCTAGGAGAGCTGGGCTCTGGGAAGGTAACGCGGCTGTGTTCAACGGTGGTCCCTTCTCTGACTGGGTTCAGGGTGGCGAGGCTGTGGCCGTTCCTGCAGAGGCTTCACTTGTCTGCCTGTCCCTTCCTGCAGAAGTTGCTTCAAGCTGTTGCCAAATACGGGGAGCAGGATTGGTTTAAAATCCGGGAAGAGGTGCCAGGTAGGAGCGATGCCCAGTGCCGAGATCGGTGAGTCGCACAGCGCTGGGTGAGGGAGGGGCTGGTGTGGGTCACTGGCGAGCTTCACTCTCGTGTAGGCAGTGGGCAGGCTGGGCGACGGCGGCCAGGAGTGATTTGCTGTCACAGGAGCAGGGTGTGGCCTGTGGGTGCTTGGTGTGCCAGGGTTGGCCCAGATAAGCTATTTTTTCCAACCCTGACTTCTTTATTGCTTGTTTGCCCAGAGCAAGGCACAGGCTCCCCTTGAGACAACTCCCTGGGTGGCTTTTCCTGACCCTTGTTGTCTAAGTTCTCTCAGACTGCTGATGGTCAGGACCCCTGGGCAGACAGCTGCAGCTCCCTCCTTTTCCTGCTTGTTGTCCTTTCAAAAACAGCTGCATTGAGATAATTCACACAGCATGCAGTGCGTTCATTTAAAGTGTATAGTTCAGAAGCTGGGTGCAGTGGCTCACGCCTGTAATCCCAGTACTTTGGGAGGCCAAGGCAGGCGGATCGCTTGAGGCCAGGTCAACATGGTGAAACCCCGTCTCTATTCAAAATACAAACATTAAGCAGGCGTGGTGGGGATGGCGCCTGTAATCCCAGCTTCGTGGGAGGCTGAGGCAGGAGAATCGCTTGAGCCTGGGAGGCAGATGTTGAAGTAAGCTGAGATTGCGTCACAGCACTCCAGCCTGGGTGACAGAGCAAGACTCTGTCTCAAGAAAATACAAATTAATTAATTAATTAAAGTGAAGTGTAGAAGGCCGGGTTCAGGGGCTCACGCCTGTAATCCCAACACTTTGGGAGGCCGAGGCGGGTGGATCACCTGAGGTCGGGAGTTTGAGACCAGCCTGACCAACAAGAAGAAACCCCGTTTCTACTAAAAATACAAAATTAGCCAGGCGTGGTGGCACATGCCAGTAATCCCAGCTACTCGAGAGGCTGAGACAGGAGAATCTCTTGAAACTGTGAGGCAGAGGTTGTAGTGAGCCGAGATCACGCCATTGCACTCCAGCCTGGGCGACAAGAGTGAAACTCCATCTCAAAACAAAATGAAGTGTAGAGGTCAGTGGTTTTTAGTATTTAGTATTCATTGAGCTGTGCAGCCATCATCACAATCAATTGTAAAACATTTCATCACCCCAAAAAGAAAGCCGTTCAACAACAAAAACAACCCAATCTAAATGCGGGCAAAGCACTTGAGTGGCCGTCTCTCCAAAGAAGATGCACAGATGGCCAGTGAGCATGTGAAGTGACGCCCGGCGTCATGAGTCATTAGGGAAGTGCAAGTCAAAACCACACACACGTTGGGATGGCTGTTAATTAAAAAAAAAAAGTCACTGTGTTGGCAAGGACGTCGAGAAATTGAAACCTTTGCGCATTGTAGAATGGTCCAGCCTCTGTGGAAAGCATGGCAGTTCCTCAGAGAGTTAAACGTAGAATTACACCCCCAAGATTGATAAGCATAAAACCCAAAAGAATTGAAAGTAGGAGCTCAGATACAACAATGTCCACAGCAACAACGTTCACAACAGTGAAAGGCCGGACACAGCCCAAGTGTTCATCAGCAGATGAGTGGAAAACAACATTTGCATACAAGGGAATATTATTCAGCCTTAAAAAGGGGTTGGCAGGGCTCAGTGCCTCACGCCTATAATCCCAGCACTTTGGGAGGCCAAGACGGACAGATCACGAGGTCAGGAGTTCAAGACCAGCCTGGCCAATATGGTAAAACCCTGTCTCTGCTAAAAATACAAAAACTAGCCGCGCATGGTGGTGGGCACCTGTAATCCCAGCTACTCAGGAGGCTGAGGCAGGAGAATCGCTTGAACCTGGGAGGCAGAGCTTGCAGTGAGCCGAGATCGCGCAACACTGCACTCCAGCCTGAGCTACAGAGCGAGACTCTGTCTCAAAAAAAAAAAAAAAAGGAGTGGGATTCTCATATAAATAACCACATTTCTGTAAATTCTGGTACAATGTGGATGAACCCTGAGAGCATTCTGAACATTCGCTTGCACTTTTTTACATAGATATCTGTTCATTTCTCTCAGCTGTATCCTGCGAGGGAAATGGCTGGGGCAGTGGTAACGCTGTGTTTAACCTTTTGAGGAATGACCAGATTGTCTTCCAAGGGGTTGAACCATTCCGTATTCCCACTAGCAACCTATGAGGGTTCTGGTTTTGCACACTGTCACCAGCACTTGTGATCTGTGATTCTAGCCATCCAAGCAGGTGCGAAGTGGCGTCTCTTGGTTTTGACATGCGCTTCCCTGTGGCCGATGTTAGCAAGCGTGAAGTGGCGTCTCGTGGTTTTGACGTGCGCTTCCCTGTGGCCAATGTTAGTGGGTGTGAAGTGGCGTCTCGTGGTTTTGACGTGCGCTTCCCTGTGGCCGATGTTAGTGGGTGTGAAGTGGCGTCTCGTGGTTTTGACGTGCGCTTCCCTGTGGCTGATGTGGAGGCTCTTTTCATGTGGTTGGTGCATAGAAATAGATTTTTAGAGAAGTGTCTCTTTAAGTCCTTTGCCCATTTTTAACATTACTTGTCTTGGTATTACTGACTTGTAAGAGTTCTTTGTATGTTTCAGATACAAGTCCTTTATCGGACACGTGATTTGCAAACGTTCTCTCCCAGCCTGTACGTGGTCTGCCTACTTTTTTGATGGTGTCCTTTGAGACACAAAAGCTTTACTTTTGATGAAGTCTCCTTTCTCTATCGTTTTCTTTTGTTGATTGCGCCTTCAGTGTCGTATTCAAGAAACCACTGAAGAAGCTTGGGACAGCAGTGGGTGGCATCTTAGCATCTAAAATTTTCTTTGCTTTTCATGTCACTTTCAGGTATCTCAGGAGATTACATTTCAGCTTGAAAAAGGGACGGTGGAATTTGAAAGAAGAGGAACAGTTAATTGAATTAATAGGAAAATACGGTGTTGGTAAGTTGTGGATAGTTTGTTCTTCTAGTTTCTTTTTTTGTGTTTTTTGTTTCTTAGAAAAGAGATCAAGATAAAGACAGAGCAAGCTCTGTCATCCAGGCTGGGGTGTGGTGGCGTGACTGTAGCCCACTGCAGCCTCACACTTTTGGGCTCAAGCCTCCTCCCACCTCAGCCTACGAAGTAGCTGGAACTGCAGGTGTGTGCCACCACCCCCAGTGAGCTGTGTTTTATAGCTAAGTCTTGACTTATATTTGCAATGTCTCCTTAGAGTGAATCCTAGCTGTGGTATTGCCATGTTCAAGGACATACCAGATAGTGCGGCCCTGCCCTGTGAGAGCAGCACGCGTGCTTCTCCCGCTGCCCCACACTGTGTGAAGAGCGAGAATCGTGGGAGGTGGCTGGTGCGGAAGCCTTGGGGGGAGCAGATATGTGAGGCCTGTGTGTGCTTAGGGACGATTCTCCTTCTCAGTTACACGTTTGGCAGAACTTTCCTAAGGGGCTGAGCAGTCAGTGAGAATCTCATGCTGCCAAATTGTAGGTGCCCGACATGCTTGACCCTGGGTCTTGCCCAGCGTGAGGGTGCCCCAAAGGCCCCACTCTGATGGGGCCCACAGCAAGTCTCCTGGGGAACAGCCAGCCTGTCTTGGGGAAGAATCTTTGGATGAAGCCATTTCATGGGATTTGGCTTTTGTAGGTCACTGGGCAAAAATAGCTTCTGAACTGCCCCATCGGTCCGGCTCCCAGTGTCTGAGCAAGTGGAAGATCATGATGGGGGTGAGCCTTTCGCTCTTTCCTTGTCGGAAACCAGATCACGGCCTGGTCAACGGGGGGTCCAGCAGGCAGGAGGAGGGGAGGGAGGTGGAGGGCAGGGAGACAGGAGCGGGGCCGGAGGGGCAGGAGTGGGGGGGGGGGGGGGCGGGGGGGGGGAGGGGGGGCATTCGGTTTCTGGCCTTGGCATTTATTCTGGGTGGCCAAGGGCAGAGGGAGACCTTGCCTCAGCAATGGCTGCCCTTGACCCCAGAGGCGCCCCGCTTGGGCCTCTCCCCAAAGGGCTGGCCTGCTTGCTGCCGTCATGGGTGAACTGGGGTCGCCAAGGCCTCTAAGTAGCCCTTTCCTCCCCTCAGAAGAAGCAGGGTCTCCGGAGGCGGCGGCGGAGGGCCCGTCATAGCATCCGGTGGAGCTCCAGCAGCAGCAGCAGCAGCAGCAGTGGCAGTGGCGGCAGCGGAAGGGGCAGCAGCAGCAGCAGTGAGGAGGAGGAGCCGGAGCCAGAGCAGGCACAGGCTGGGGAGGGTGACAGAGCGCTGCTGTCCCCACAGTATGTGGTCCCGGACATGGATCTGTGGGTTCCTGCCAGGCAGAGCACCAGCCAGCCATGGAGAGGAGGGGCAGGGGCCTGGCTGGGAGGCCCCGCTGCCTCCCTCAGCCCTCCCAAGGGATCCAGTGCCAGCCAAGGTGGCAGCAAGGAAGCTTCCGCCACAGCCGCGGCTCCTGGAGAGGAGACGAGTGCAGCGCAGGCCCCTGCCAGGGCCCACAGCCCTGTCCCGAGAGCTGCCCAGGTCTCCCATTCGGCAGACGCTCACCCGGTGGGCGCAGAGAAGCAGGCCCTCGAGGTAGGCTCCGGCCCCGGTGCGCCACGGGAATGCACTTTCGTCACTGTGCGCCAGGGCTGACGCTCGGGGATGGTGCAGCAGCAGGGCCCAGGGTTCGTGCGCATCAGAACACACTGCTTCTGGCTGAGCTCTGGAGAGCTGTGCGTGGTGGGGACTGTTGGGGAAGCCTCCATTTTTCCCAGTTCGGTGATTGTTTCAGGGATATGGCTGAATGGGCACTTGGACCTGGAGGCATCTCTGAAACGTTTCACCCCCAAGTCAGGGTTGGAGAGGGAGGCGGCAGCAGGAGGAGCCCCTCCTCCCTCCCCATGAGCCTGTGCACCTGGAGGCCCTCCCTGGAAGGGCCTGTCCACCCACTTAGGACCAGCCTGGCTCGTGGTGCGTCTGCCCGTCTCGGTTGGTCTTCACCATGTCAGGCCCTAGGTGCAGGCCCATCTCTGGCCGTGCCTGTGGGAGCAGTCAGAGTTGAACAGGCTCGTCTGTCCTGGGAGTTGTTGGCGGGGACAATGGACCCTGAAGCTACTGGCAGAGTCAAGTGCGTGGCACTCACTGCCGCACAGCCAGCATCTCCCTAGGCCAGGGCGTCACCTGGAAGGGCTGCTGCTGTCAGCCTGAGGAGCTGACTGGGGGGCGTGGGACCCTGTTAGTGTCCCAGGAGCCAGGCCTTGCGGGGAGGCCCTGCCTGGGGACCCCACACTTCCCATGGTGGACGTTCCCATGAGGCAGAGCAGCTGTGCACAGCCGTGCTTTGGAGCCTGCGTGAAGAGGCGATTGCATGTGGGTGGTGAGGGGGAGGCCCCCAGGTGCCCCACACACCCCGTGTGCCCCACCTCAGGCTGGTTTCTCATCAGGGAGGGAGGCTGACAGTGCCTGTGGAGACCGTGCTGAGGGTGCTCAGGGCCAACACGGCTGCTCGGAGCCGCACACAGGTGAGGCCTGCCGCAGACACCTGCACCCATGCCACCACGCAGCCCGCCCTGGTCTGAGTGATTCCTCTCCCTGCCAGTCGTGCCCTGACGGGGGTGGAGGGCAGCACTGGCCACCGGGCAGGGTCCACTTCAGGGGCCGAGCCTGGCCAGGGGCCCCAGCTGCCGCCTTCTCTTTACAGAAAGAGCAGCTGAGACAACGGCCCCTGCCCACCTCATCCCCAGGGGTCAGCTCTGGTGACAGCGTGGCCCAGTCCCATGTGCAGTGGCTACGGCACAGAGCCACCCAGAGTGGGCAGCGGCGCTGGAGACACGCTCTGCACCGGAGGCTCCTGAACCGCAGGCTGCTGCTGGCTGTGACCCCTTGGGTGGGGGACGTTGTCCTGCCCTGCACACAGGTGCCCCAGAGACCCGCCGCGGTGCAGACTCAAGGTATGGCCTGGGGCTCCTCTGGGGACCTTCTGGGGCCAGGGGTGAGGGTGAAGAGTACATCCAGCCTGGCAGACGGTGGTCATGGGGAAGTGGCCTCAGCAGGGGAGTCTTTTTGGGGTGGGCCCCACCTCTGGTCAGCTTCCCATCCCTGAAGGTTTTCAGAACACCCAGTCAGAGCCAGCCCTCCCTCCCTGCCCCACCACTCTTCCTGGGCCAAGCACGTGGCAGCTGGACTAACATTGTTTTGTGTGGTGACAGGGCTCAGAGGGCCCACCCTTGTCCAGCCGTGGCTGTGGGGTGCTGGTTCCAAGGCTTCCCTCCCATGCTGCCTGGCTCCCAGTCTTGAGAGCTCCCAGAGCCTCCTCGAAGGGCACGTGGGGGCTGGGGCCGCTTTCTTCCTGTGCCCCTGTGCCCGTGGGAGCTGGGGCTGCTTTCCACTTCTCCTCCTGTGCCCGCAGCGGATGGCCTCAGGGAGCAGCTGCAGCGGGCCCGCCTGGCCAGCACGCCTGTGTTCACCCTGTTTACCCAGGTAAGCCGCCTGGGCAGAGCTTCGTTTTCACCCTGTTTACCCAGGTAAGCTACCTGGGCAGAGCTTCGTTTTGCTTGGCCTTGTGAAAAGTTCTTGAAGTTTTGAAATCTGCAGTAGATTCATTCCTCTAAGTCTAGTTATCTAAAGTTTTCTAGCCTTGAAAATGCACTTTCCATGCCTTACACTGTTAGCAAGTGAATGTGGAAGGGATGCCGGCTACAGCGTGCTCTGTCCCCGTCAGACTAAACAGTGTCTGGGGAAGGGGGTGCCCAGGGCCCCAGTATGAGTGGAAGATGCCAGGGGAGGAGAGCAGGCCTGGGGCTCATGGGAGGCCCTCCTGGATGTCCACAGCCTCACTGCCTCCCCCGCGTCTGCATCAGCAGGGAGGCTGGCACAGCCTCAGGGCTGCCCCGGGCTCTGCCTAGGCCTCTGGAGCTTCTGAGCTGCTACCGAAAGCAGCTGCGGTTAGGCCGCCTCCCGTGTCTCTCAGCTGTTCCAGATCGATACTGCCGGCTGCTTGGAGGTCGTCCGAGAGAGGAAGGCCCTGCCGCCCAGGCTGCCTCAGGCTGGTGCTCGGGACCCACCAGTGCATCTTCTGCAGGTAGCAGGCGCTTGGGGTGGGAAGTGAGGGTGACCCCTGCCCGCCCCACCCGCTCCGCCGTAACCCCTTGGGGAGGCGTCTGTACTTCCCACTTGAGGGGACACAGCCCTGAGAGGCCGGGGGAGGTCAGGCAGGTGCAGGTCGGGGCCGACACTGGGCCCACGTGCCTGTGTCCCCCATAGCCCTGCCGGGTGGTCATGAACATGGGCGGTCTGCTGGGGGTGTCTGGTTCTTGCCTTTCTGCTCCAGAAACCAAACTCACACAGCTTCAGCGAGGCCTCACCCCTGAGCCCCGTCACCTGCGGGTGGGGTGACAAAGCAGTGTCACTCACTGGAGGAGCAGGGACAGCAGTGCGGTACCCCTGGGCCTCCATGCTCCCAGCCCCCTGCCTCTCCTGGTGGACCCCACCCTGCCCTCAACCCCCCGGAAGACCTCTCAAGGGCGCCCTTGGGAGGAGTTGCACTGAGGGGATGCACGAGGCCAGGCCTTTGCCTGCTGTGCCACACGCTGGGCTGCTCCTGTGGCCCTGGAGTTCCTGCAGAGGCATGTGGGAGGCCAGCAGCAGCCCTTGGGGCCTCGTCCCCGTTTCGGGGAGTGGCAGGGGACAGCCCAAATGCTAGGAGAGGTGGTCCAGGCCTGCGAAGGACATCTGAGCTGCTGACTCTCCTCTCCTTTTCCAGGCGCCCTCAAGTGCTCAGAGCACCCCAGGTAACCCTCTGCTTTTCTGCCCTGGTGGGGAAGAGGTCTCACCTGGCCCTGGCTTTCATCTGCAGCCCCCAAGCAGCACAGCCTGTGGCCCCTGGTGACAGGGATCCCTCGAGTCCCACCACAGGGATGAGAGTCTGGCTGGGCCAGCTTGGAGCTCCTTGGGCTCCCCTTGCAGCCCTGAGGCTTCCTCAGCATGGGGCCCGGAGGCAGGGGTCGTCTTGAGCGAGGGTCCGCCCGTGCCCAACGCCAGCAGCATCGGGCAAGGCCTGGGCTCCCAGCTGGTCTCAGCCATTAAATGGGCTGGGCTTCCCAGAGTGCCCACTGCCCTGGCTTTGACCGGAGCATTGGGGTCTGGGGCAGCTACTGTGACTCAGGAGACCCAGGACGTGCCACTTGACCCCTACTTGGCTCAAGGCCCTAGACTCCTCACAGGGTCCCTCCTGATGAGGGGATGGCAGCGAGGGGCTGTCCCTGCGCTAGATGCCTGGGGCTCATCAAGTGTGGGTCTTTCTTCTTCCCAAATGTGCCAGCTCAAGAAGCCTCAAAGAGTGCCAGCCACAAAGGGAGCCGAAGACTGGCGTCCAGCCAGGTGGAGGGCACCCTACCCCAGGCGTCCCCACTGGCTCCGACTGGCCCCCGGCCCAAGCCCAAGACTGTGTCAGAGCTGCTTCAGGAGAAGCGGCTTCAGGAGAAACGGCTTCAGGAGGCCCGTGCCAGGGAGGCCGCCCGGGGCCCGGTGGTGCTCCCGTCCCACCTGCTGGTCTCCTCGCCTGTGATCCTCCAGCCCCCTCTACCACACACCCCACACGGCTGCCCAGCCCTGGGTCCCACTGTCTCAAATGTTCCACTCTCGGGGCCTGGGACCCCCGCAGCAGCCAAGCCTGGCACTTCAGGCTCCTGGCAGGAGGCTGGGCCTTCAGCCAAGGACAAGAGACTCTCCACCATGCATGGCCTGCCCCTCGCTCCTGCCTTCACAGGGGCCGAGGGCACAGCCCCTGCTGCTTCCCGAGCCCCTGGCCTGGACCCCAGCCAGGTCTCTGTGAGCTGCCCTGGGAGTGGTCTTGGACAGTCGCAGGCCCCCACTGCATCCCGGAAGCAGAGCTTGCCTGAGGCATCACCCTTTCTCCCTGCAGCCCCCAGCCCCACCCCACTGCCCATCCAGCCCCTCAGCCTGACGCACGTAGGAGGGCCACGTGTGGCGGCCAGTGTACCCCTGCCTGTCACCTGGGTGCTCACAGCCCAGGGGCTTCTCCCTCTTCCTGTGCCAGCTGTGGTGGGCCTTTCCAGTCCAGCAGGGACCCCTGGCCCCACAGGGCTGGTGGCCACTCTGCTGCCTTCCCTGACTGAAGCTCAGGCGGCCCAGGGCCCCAGGGCCCCAGCGTTGAGTAGCTCTTGGCAGCCCCCAGCCAATGTGAACTCGGGACCAGAGCCTTCCTGCAGGACAGACCCCCCAGCCCCTCCCACACACGCCGCCTCCCAAAGTCCTGCAGAAGTGGATGACTGTGTGGCTGTTGTCCCTGGAGAGGCCCAGGTGGCCAGGGAGATACCTGCACCCAGGACGTCCTCCCAGGCTGACCCCCCTGAAGCACAACCCGCCTGGCCCAGGAGGCTGCCACCCCTCGGTGGTGTCATTCCAGCAAGTGAGCCAGGGGGGACGCTGGGGTCCCCCTCAGGGACACAAGAGCCCAAGGGGCCTCTGGACCTGGAGAAGCCATCCCTGCCCCAGCCTGGGCCTGAGAAGGGGGCCCTGGACCTGGGCCTGCTGTCCCAGGAGGGCGAGGCGGCCACGCAGCAGTGGCTGGGGGGCCAGCGTGGGGTGCGGGTACGTCTTCTGGGAAGCAGACTGCCCTACCAGCCCCCAGCCCTGTGCAGCCTTCGAGCACTGTCCGGCCTCCTGCTCCACAAGAAGGCCCTAGAGCACAAAGCCGCCTCCCTGGTGGCGGGGGGCGAGGCTGAGCGGCCAGCTGGAGCGCTACAAGCCTCACTGGGGCTGGTGCGGGGGCAGCTCCAGGACAACCCAGCCTACCTCCTGTTGCGGGCGCGGTTCCTGGCAACCTTCACCCTCCCTGCGCTCCTGGCCACCCTGGCCCCCCACGGCGTCCGGACGACCCTCTCAGCAGCCTCGATAGCAGGCCCGGAGAGCGAGGATGAGGACCTCCTGAGCGAGCTGGAACTCGCAGACGGGGACGGGCAGCCGGGCTGCACCGCGGCCACATGCCACATTCAGGTAAGGGGCGCGCCCGGCCCCACTTCCCCACGGCAGGCGGCGGTCCCTGGGGCACCCTTGCCTGCCTAGAGCGGTGGGGTGGGGGCTGGTAGAAGTTGTGGGCAGGAAGGCTGGCTGCTGGGTGTCTCAGGAGGAGGAAGCTGCCCAGTTGCGTGTAGATTCTGCAGAAGTGGCCTCCCTTTGGGGCAGTGTGGAAAAGAGAAGAGAGGCCTCATTCTCATGCAGGAGCCCCTGGCTGTCCTGGTGCTGCCCAGCCAGGTGGTCTTGTCAGTGAGAAGCTCTGGGACGGACGCTGACCCAGCTCTGAGCAGGGTGGGCCATGGGCACAGTGGAGGGTAGTGGCCGTGTTCGTCCCTGGATCTCTGGGGTCCCAAAGGTCCCTCTCAGCTGTCACCTCTCTGAGTATCCTTGGGAAGAGTTTTCCAAGCTCTGTAGGCAAAACCATGTTCGGAACCCTGAAGGAGAAAGCACGTGGATGGGGCCCCAGAGAGGCCTTCTCACCTGGTGCCAGGGTGCCCACTTGCAGCAGCCGGGCGGCTGGCCTCCCTGAGAAACCACCAGAAGCAGGCAGCCTCAGCTTGAACCTGTGGGCCTGTCGTAGGGAATGTGGCAGAAGGCCTTCCATCTCTCCCCAGGGTTGTGCTTCACAAGTCACTAGGCTGAAGTGAGGGAGAAAGCAATGCCCGAGAGTGGGCAGAGGACCCCGGCCAGTCAGGGAAAGAGGGCCCCCGTGCCACATCCGTGTACAGCCTCCTGCCCTGCCGGGGTGTCATGGCCGCCCCATGGGGGAGCAGGAGGCCTGCCACAGGGACGGCTTAGACGGGGTCAGAGCCCCCGAGGGAGGGAGAGCACAGTCATGGGTGGCCCTAGGAGTGCCTGGAGCGGCTCCTGCCCAGGCTGAAGGTGCCCGGTCCCAAGTGGTACACTCACCCACAGGGCCCCTCCTCACTCCCTGTCCCTTCCTCGCCCATCGTGGCTCGGGGGATGGGGGTCACTCTTGTCCCCACTGCCTGGATTTCGTTTCAGGGACCCCCAGACTCTGGCAGATGCTCTGCCTCCTCCTGTCTGGATGCTTTTAATGACCTTGATGTTGACGACCTTGATGTGCTCAGAACCCGGCATGCCAGGCACACCCGGAAGCGGAGGCGGCTGGTGTGAGCAGCAGGTGAGTCCTGAGTGGGGAAGCCGCTGCCCTGCGACCCAGGGGACAGAGTGGTCCAGACGGGGGGTCTTGCCTCTGCTCCGCCTTCAGCGCCCACAGCAGCTGTGCTGGGTTAGGTGGGCAGGTCCGGGGTCATGGAGGCCCTCCAGGGGAAGAAGCATTGAACCCACATCCTTCCTGCTGGCCACCCGTGCCTCGGGCCTTGGCACCACTGCGCCCCTGACCACAGGTTCATTCCCTACCTTTGTTGGGGTCTGGGCTCCTCCCTGGCCGCTGTGCTCTGGTGGTGCCCGGTTCCCGTGCATTGCTCCGTCATCTCCCCACCATCACCAACCACAGCCCACCGGGCTGACTTTTCACTGCTGGGGCCCTGGTGCCCAGACAGCAGGTGGCCTGGCCCTTGGCACATGTGGGTCAGGTTCACCAAGCAGACCAGGAGTGACTGGTGCTGGGGTGGCCTTGGTTCCTGTCTGTCTGTCCCAGCACTGCTTGGGGTCTGGCTGGGGTCAAGGGCACCCCAACATCTGGGTGTTCTGTGTTCCAGGACAAGCACTCCTCAGAAGCCCGTGGCCCTGCTGACGAGAAACAGCCCACCCCCAGCCTGCGAGAGAGGCAGCCAGCCAGAGGCCAAGTATCTGCTGGCCACCCACCGACCAGGTCCGTAGTGAACAGAGACAGGCCTGCCAACTGACCGTGTGGCACGGGGCACAGCTGTTCCCCAAGTGCACACCTGAACACTTGGAGGAATAAAGTTCTCTTTTTAATTGTGGAGCCGGACACAGGCTGTTGTGGTTTTGTTGTCCTGAGATACTGGGCAGTGTACAGGGATCCCCTACCCGACTGGGGTCAGGCCACTGCCTGGTGGCTGAGCCACCCTAGTGCAGGCAGTTCGGGGACAGCCAGGGTGCTGGGGGCCCAGCACTGGGGTCCTCGAGGCCTCCTGTACCCTGGCTGCCCTCCCGGCAGAGAAGCAGGCTTTCGCCCATTTCACGGAAAGCACCTGTGGCTTTGTTCTTCATGCTGAGCCGGCACCCTCCCCAGATGGCTGCCAGCCCTCGCACCGCCCCGGCTGAGTTCCCTGGAACAGGTGACCGGGCTACCCAGACACGATGGCAGCCACCCCAACTTTCACTCTTCCTTTTGCATGTGCCTTTCTTGGCATAAGACCAGCCCCCATCTTCTCCGTGTGTCCCCTCACTCCCTTTCCTTCGTCTCTGTGGCAGCAGTGCCCCCAGGCCCTTGGCTGTCTGGGCTTCCCTCCCTCACTGGAACCACCGTGGGGCCTCAGCCCTGGGCGCCCGGCAGACAGGACGGTCCCATGGCCGGCCGCGCTCCTGAGCATGTGTTGCTGTGCCTGGTTCTCTAGTAACTAGTGCCTAGTCTCTTGGGGGCCACTCTTTTTTTTTTTTTTTTTTTTTTTTTTTTCTCCTCTCTCTTTTTTTTTGTGGCGGTTTCTCGCTCTGTCACCCAGGCTGGAGTGCAGTGGCCGGATCTCAGCTCACTGCAAGCTCCGCCTCCCGGGTTTACGCCATTCTCCTGCCTCAGCCTCCCGAGTAGCTGGGACTACAGGCGCCCGCCACCTCGCCCGGCTAGTTTTTTGTATTTTTTTAGTAGAGACGGGGTTTCACCGTGTTAGCCAGGATGGTCTCGATCTCCTGACCTCGTGATCCGCCCGTCTCGGCCTCCCAAAGTGCTGGGATTACAGGCTTGAGCCACCGCGCCCGGCTCTTGGGGGCCACTCTGACCTGTGGGTTATTTAGTGGTGTATTATTTAATTTCCAAATATTTAGGGATTTTCCAGATAACTTACTGATTTTTAGCTTCCGATATGGTTAGAGAACATGGTATGTGTGTTAATTCCTAAGGACATACACCACAGCGAAATCACTGGGGTCCCTCGTTTTACAAGCTGGGGAAACACTGGGTCATGAGGGCCTGGCGCCAGCTCGGGCCTACCCCTAGCAGGGCCCAGGACGGCGTTCCTGCCTGCACACTTGCTCATGCTGCTGGTGAGGGGCCCAGCCTGGAGTGTGGCATTCTCAAGAGCCCCAGAGGACCCCGAACTCCACCCCTCAATGCGTGATGTCAGGCCTGAGGGCCGGGGGCTGGAAACGGGTAGGCGAGCTCCGCACCAGCTTCCTGGCCTTCCACCCTGGCGGCCCCTTCTCGAAGCTGTTGGCTGGCAACTCGGTTCAACGAGCTTTACAGGGTGAGGCGGGGCCTGGGGGTTCCCAAGCCTGCAGGGATGAGGCTCCAGCAGCCCACACACTGAAGTGCACAGTTCAGGGCAGACTCTGCTGCCCGTTGTCCATGGATGGAGGGCGAGCCGTGCCCTGCCATCACCGGTGCTTCTGAAGCTGGTTTGGGGGACCCTGGGAGTGGCGTCAGTCCTCACGTGCATCCTGGAGAAGAGCAGGGATGCCTCGTGACGAGGATAATGATATCGAGCGACACTTCTGAAAGGGACGCTTCTCCCCCGTGTGCAGTTGGGTGGTGGCCGGTGCCATGGCCCCTGGCAGGCTGCAGTGGCCTCCTGGGCTCCATAAGGTGGGCTGCAGCCCTTTGGTGACCAAGGTGTGTGCTGGCCATGCTGTGTGGCTGTGTGCCCCCCTGCACATGCCCTGCCCCGCTGTCCCGAGATGCTGGCAAGGGCAAGGGTGTCCGCACAGGGCAGAGCATGCCCTCCTGAAGAAGCCTCCAGAAACCTATGACCAGGTCAAAGCGGCTGGGTGCGGTCTGGCCTCATCCAGCCTCCTGGGGGGTCTCTGCTGTCTCTTCTACTTGCCAGGTGCCAGGGCTGGGCCTCTGGGGCATTCTCAGGACCCCCGGCCCCCGGCCAGGCTGGGAGGGCTGACAGCAGCTTTCCTTTGGAAGGCAGAGGACTTCCACTTCCGTCTGCCTCTCGGGGCCTCCTGGGCTGGGCGAATCAGAAGGCAGGCCACCAGGGACTGTTCCCCTGTGGGAGGACTGGCGGGACTGTGGAGTTAAGCAGAAGCCATCAGGAAGTGCACAGGCGTCTGGCGCGCTCCTCCCTCCCTGCAGCCCCGGGCAGCATCTCCCCGAGGCTCCGCGTCCCTGGCTCCTGGTGCGTCTGCAGTGCAGGTGGCTCCTGGAAGACCCTCAGGTGGGTGGGTCTGGTACTTTTCTGAAAAGTGACCAAGAAGGTCGGCGCCGGCTTAGTTCCGGATCCTGGAGCTAATCCACCTAGAGCAGCATGAGGCTTCCCACAGGCAGCCAGGCAGCCTCCGCCGTGCGGCCCCATCCCTTTCATGGCCACTGGGCGGAGACATGTTTCTTTCAGTGGTATTACGGTGGCAGGTGGGACCCTGCATTTCAGGTTGGGGAGGCAGGAAAGGGGCCCAGTGTTCCCAGGACTGTCCATTGTGGGGCTGGTGTTTCTATACAGCCCCTTGTCTGTCAAAACTGTCCTGAATGGGGTGACAAAGTACAGTGGGAAGTTGAGAAATTCTTCAAAAGACCAAGTCTGGGGCAACTGTGTCTCCAGGAGTAGTGACCCAGCTCCTTTAGGCTGGAAACCAGCATTTCCCAGCAGGGCTGGAGGCTGAGGACCGGGGACCTGCGTGGGAGGCGGGACCATGTGGCTGTTCCCAGCCTTGCCCCAGTCCCAGTCCCAGAGGGAGTGGCTTTCAGCGGCTGAGGCTTCCACCGCGCTGACAGAAAGGGACAGCAGTGGCTGGTCCCAACATGGGTAGTTGTTTCAGCCAGTGGGATGGGGGTCGGGCCTCATCTGGGGCAGGAGAAGAGTCCAGAGATTCACTGGTGCCCAGCACCTAAGAACCTGGAGAAAACAGCACAGCAGCACTCCTGGCCAGCCCAGCCAGGGCAACACCGACAGCCCCTCCCAGGGTTGCGGGGCCGGCGGGGAGTGACAGACACACGCTTCTGTGGGAAGCTCTTCCCGGCCAGTGCAGCGACGCTGACAGCTGCGGCAGGGCTGGGTGGCCACTCTTGCATCACCAACAACCGGCCGTGGAGGAGGGAGGGCACAGCCCGGGATGTGAGCAGGCGTCGGTCAGGGGAATGAGGAAGTTCCACTAGAACCGGCTCCCGCAGCTGCTGCCCTAGTGGGAGGGTCATTGGCCAACCTGCTTTCACCCAGCTTGGGCTGGCCGTAGTGCCAGGCAGGTGCCCACAGCTCCTCCACCCATGGAGGTGGCTGCCCTTGTAGGCTCCAGGGCGTGGTGGGAGTGTCCAGGAGGCAGAGGCCAGAAGCGGGTCATACTGTGAAGGCAGTTCCTCTCTCAGACCCCATCTGTGTCTCCCCTGCTGCATATCTGGGTGACACGGATGGCCAAGGGGCAGGAACAGGAGCTGGGAAAGGCTGTGGAGGGGCCCTCGGCTGGTCTGGTGGGGAGCGGGTCTCTGTGTCTCTGCCGCCTCCCTGGGGGATCCAGCGTGGGGATGGGACATGGAGCTGGGCACCTCTTCCTGGATGCCCCTGGGCTGACCCCCTCGACAGCCCTGACAAGAGCCCTGGCCCAGCGTCTAAGAAGGAGCAGGAGCTGGGCATGGGTGGGGGCAGGAGCCGGCGTTGCTCTCAGCGGCTGCCCCACACTCCCCAGCCTGCCTGCTGAGGCCATGTCGGACTACGAGAACGATGATGAGTGCTGGAGCATCCTGGAGGGCTTCCGGGTGATGCTCACCTCGGTCATCGACCCCTCGCGCATCACGCCCTACCTGCGGCAGTGCAAGGTCCTGAACCCCGATGATGAGGAGCAGGTGCTCAGTGACCCCAACTTGGTCATCCGCAAACGGAAAGTGGGTCAGTGCTGCCCTGCAGGCCCCAGGCCCCAAACCCAACCAAGGAGCCCGCTTGGAGGTGGCTGCACGCTCTGCCACCCTGATCCTCGACCCCAGGAGAGCCCCGCCTGGCTTTGCCCCTGGCCTCCCAGTGAGGCCCAACCTCAACCCTGGCACATGGCCACAATGTCCCCCCGCCTCTCCTGCCAGCTCGGTGCTGCCAAGAGGGGCAGTGTGGTTCCCACCACAGCGGGGGCTCCTGAGACAGCCAAGGGACAGGTGGGCAGCACTTTGTCCCCAGCCTAGTACCAAGACCCACAGGGTGCCTCATCCAGGACCCAGACCACAGCACACCTCATCTGCATCCCAGCCTCCATCTGTCCCTGCCCCCAGGGCCCACCCACCCCAGCCCTCTGCCTCGCCTGTGCCCCACCCCCAGTTAGGCCCCTCTGGCCTGCAGGCGTGCTCCTGGACATCCTACAGCGGACCGGCCACAAGGGCTACGTGGCCTTCCTCGAGAGCCTGGAGCTCTACTACCCACAGCTGTACAAGAAGGTCACGGGCAAGGAGCCGGCCCGTGTCTTCTCCATGATCATCGGTGAGTGACGGGGGAGGTGGTGGTGGGGGCGGGCAATGGTGCTGGGTCCTCTGCCCAGCCCCCATCCCTAGGAGCCCTGAGCTCCTGCCACAGCGCAGGGCGTGATGGAGCTGGGCCACCGGGGAACACAGGCACCGTCTAACGCTGGCCCGGCCCACAGACGCGTCCGGGGAGTCAGGCCTGACTCAGCTGCTGATGACCGAGGTCATGAAGCTGCAGAAGAAGGTGCAGGACCTGACCACGCTGCTGAGCTCCAAGGATGACTTCATCAAGGAGCTGCGGGTGAAGGACAGCCTGCTGCGCAAGCACCAGGAGCGGGTGCAGAGGCTCAAGGAGGAGTGCGAGGCCAGCAGCCGTGAGCTCAAGCGCTGCAAGGAGGAGAACTACGACCTGGCCATGCGCCTGGCGCGCCAGAGCGAGGAGAAGGGCGGCGCGCTCATGCGGAACCGTGACCTGCAGCTGGAGGTGCGCCCACTGCCACCGGGGAACCAGGCCCCTCTCGCCTGGCCTGGCGGGGTCTGCAGGCCAGGGCGGTCGGGGGTGGCCCTGTGGGTCTGTTGTCACCGCCTGGAGGGGACAGCCGGGCTCAGCGGACCTTCCACAGATTGACCGGCTCAAGCACAGCCTCATGAAGGCCGAGGATGACTGCAAGGTGGAGCGCAAGCACACGCTGAAGCTCAGGCACGCCATGGAGCAGAGGCCCAGCCAGGAGCTGCTGTGGGAGCTGCAGCAGGAGAAGGCCCTGCTCCAGGCCCGGGTGCAGGAGCTGGAAGCCTCCGTCCAGGTGGGGCCGCAGGCAGGGCAGGTGCAGCCAGGAGCTGCTGTGGGAGCTGCAGCAGGAGAAGGCCCTACTCCAGGCCCGGGTGCAGGAGCTGGAGGCCTTCGTCCAGGTGGGGCCGCAGGCAGGGCGGGTGCAGCCCAGGCAGGACAGCGGGGGCCTTTCCAGCCAGGCCATTGCCTTTTGCCCCCTTCAGGAGGGGAAGCTGGACAGGAGCAGCCCCTACATCCAGGTACTGGAGGAGGACTGGCGGCAGGCGCTGCGGGACCACCAGGAGCAGGCCAACACCATCTTCTCCCTGCGCAAGGACCTCCGCCAGGGCGAGGCCCGACGCCTCCGGGTAGGAGGGCAGGCAGGGCGACGCGGCTCCTGGGGGCCAAGCCACACTGGGTGGGCTGAGCTCCGCCCACTCCGTGCCTGGAAGGTGGGGCCTGGGGACTCCTATGGCCTCCCCCCACATCCCAACTGGCCTGACCACATGCTCCTGAGCCCCTGCCCCAAGTACACCCCAAGGGCCAGAATGGGGGGCCTCAGGCCTGTGGGGGCTGAGCTGCCGCCCCCTGCAGTGCATGGAGGAGAAGGAGATGTTCGAGCTGCAGTGCCTGGCCCTGCGTAAAGACTCCAAGATGTACAAGGACCGCATTGAGGCCATCCTGCTGCAGATGGAGGAGGTCGCCATTGAAAGGGACCAGGTGGGCGTCTCACGGGGCGGGACAAAGCACCCCACTCGTGGGTGGGTGCACAGGGCCACACTCCTTGAGGGCAGTTGTCACGGAGTTTTTAATCTTTGTTATTTGTTTTTGAGATGGGGTCTTGCAATGTCACCCAGGGTGGCCTCAAACTACTGGCCTCAAGCAATCCTCCGGCCCCAGCCTCCCAGAGCGCTGGAGTTGCAGGCTGAGCTGCCACACCTGGCCTGTTTTTTAAATGACAGAAGTAATACTTAACATTAAAAAAAAGTAAACAATGATGAAGTCAATACTTCCCCACCCCAGCCTGCTCTCAGGGAAAACCGTGTTCAACCTTCCGGCTCCACCTTACCTGTCATCCATCCATCTATCTATCTATCTATCTATCTATCTATCTATCTATCTATCTATCTATTTATCTATCTATCAATCATCTATCTATCTATCATCTATCACCTATCTATCTATATATCTTTTTGATTTTATTTTACAAAAATGAAAACATTCTGTCTTGTTTTACCAGTAGCTTTTTTTAATCTTGAAAAAAAACTTGGCTGGACGCGGTGGCTCTTGCCTATAATCCCAGCACTTTGGGAGGCTGAGGCGGGCAGATCACTTGAGCCCAGGAGTTCCAGAGCAGCCTGGGCAACATGGTGAGATCCCAACTCCATAAAAAATACAAAAAAATTGGCCGGGCGTGGTGGCTCACGCTGGTAATCCCAGCACTCTAGAAGGGCAAGGCAGGTGGAACACTTGAGGTCAGGAGATCAAGACCAGCCTGGCCAGTACGGTAAAACCCCGTCTCTACTAAAAATATAAAAATTAGCCGGGTGTAGTGGCGGGTGCCTGTAGTCCCAGCTACTCAGGAGGCTGAGGCAGGAGAATTGCTTGAACCCAGGAGGCAGAGGTTGCAGTGAGCTGAGATCATGCTACTGCACTCCAGCCTGGGTGACAAAGCAAGACTGCGTCTCAAAAAAAAAAAAAAAATTGGCATGGTGGTGCATGCCTGTGGTCCCAGCTATTTAGGAGGCTGAGGCTGCAGCAAGTCACCATTGCGCTACTGCACTCCAGCCTGGGCCACGGGAGTGAGGCCTGCAAGGCCTCGAGTGCTGCATGCTGTGAGCCGGATGGAGCGTCGCGGGGCAGGGCTATGTCTGCTTCCTATGCCCCATCCCGAGTCCCATCCTGGAGGTTGTTTCCAATGGACACCACTGCTGCTTCGGCGAAATTCTGGACGGCAGTTTATCCACATCAGGAGCCTTAAAACGAAACCCCTGGGGCCATAAAGGAAGCCCTGGCCACCATGAGAGCAGCACAGGCTCAGAGCTCCTGTCGCGGCCCCACCGCAGCCTCACTCGCGCCTGGCCCACCCCAAGATGGGGAAAAAAGGGCAGATCCAGTCGTGCCCCCGTGGGGGTTGGTGTGGCTCCCAGGGCGAGGGTTCCCAGGGGCTGTGCGGGAGCACGTTGGCCAGGGATTAGGGAAGCTGCCAGCCGTTGCTCCAGTCCAGGCAGCAGGAGTTAGGTGAGGGCCTCCCAGCCTCGGCTGCAGGGGTGGTCAGGCTGTCATGTTTGCACGTTCGCTCCTGTACCTACCTCAGCATCCGCAGTGGGGACAGGGGTGGTAAACAGTGCTGCGCTCATGAAGGAGTTTTAGCTATGGACAGTCAGGGTCTCCGTATCAAGCCGCATCCAAAATTTATCAAATGTGCACGTGTGTGGAAGGGGGAGCGGTGCACAGCACACGCTGTGTCCACCGGGGGTGCAGGCTTGGGAGGAGACAGAAGGGTAGCAGGGACAACTGTCACCTTTACAATCCCTCAAATGCTGACTTCATGTCCACAGAGCACACAAAGGGAGGGGCTGCGGCCAGCCTCCACACCCAGCGGCTTGATGTCCTCTGGGGCCTCTGCTCGGAGCTGGGCAGCCAGGCTGAGGGCCCAGGGCGAGCTTGGGGGCCTCACTGAGGGTTGGCCTTGCACTGTCCCGTCAGGCCATCGCCACACGGGAGGAGCTGCACCTGCAGCACGCCCGGGGCCTGCAGGAGAAGGACGCGCTGCGCAAGCAGGTGCGGGAGCTGGGTGAGAAGGCAGATGAGCTGCAGCTGCAGGTGTTCCAGCGTGAGGCGCAGCTACTGGCCGTGGAGGGCAGGCTCAGACGGCAGCAGCTGGAGACGCTTGTTCTGGTGGGCCTGGGGCCTGGGGCAGGGAGGGGAGCCGGCGGGTGGGATGCAGGGCCGGGGGAACATGGGCCTTCCTGACCCAACCCTCCTCTGTGACGGGTCCCCACCTAACCGAACCCCTCCTCACAGTGGGGTGAGGGCACAGGGGCAGCTCAGGGCCCCAGCAAGAAATGGTGCTGCAGGGCCAGGGTGGGGGCTGGGCCTGGCCATCAGGCAGCCTAGCACGTTGTTCTGGGCATGGAGGGGGCCTGGTGTGGCTAAGGGCATGCCCAGGGCTCCCTGGAGGATCCCGCTCTGTGCCCTGCTCACCCTGTGCCTGGGGAGCCCTCTGCCCCCACAGCCCACCCACCCCATTTTCTATGACCACAGAGCTCCGACCTGGAGGATAGCTCACCCAGGAGCTCCCAGGAGGTGAGTGAGACCCCAGCCGGCACAAGGCTGGCCTTCCTTCACCTGGGGTCCTGGCTGAGGCGCCACCAGGCACAGCCCCACACTGCCCATCACGTGGCCCTGCTCAGTGGGCTGGGCTCGGTGGAGGAAGAGCAGGTAGCCAAATGCTAAGGCCTCCGATGGCTCAAGGGGTAAGGCAAGGCATGGTCAGTGCTCAGCTCCTGCATCCTCATGGCGGGACCTTCCTGGCTGGGGACCCCCACGTCCGTCTGCTGAGCACCCGAGTCTCTGAGAAGCTCTGTGCAGGGGGTGACGGCAACGGCCGCACCCAGCTGAGGGCCAAGGGCTGGGGTGGGCAGTGTGGCCGGGTCCAGTCCTTGGCGGAGTGACCTAATGGGATATCTTGCCTCTCTTCGGAAGCTCTCGCTCCCCCAGGACCTGGAGGACACCCAGCTCTCTGACAAAGGTGAGGTGGGGACGGCAGCGCACCCGGAGGCCTCCCGGCTGCCCCAAGCGAGGCCCACCTTCAGCACAGGCAGCCCGTGCCGCGATGCCTGTCTCAGCCCCCACAACCCCCACTCCACAGACGGACACTAGGGCTGGGGATAAGTAAAATGGCCAAGGTCACCCAGAGAACAAACTACAGAGCCCAGTGGAACCCGGGCCCCAGCTGATGGGACAAGTATTCCCTGGGGTGGAGAGTGTGGGGCCCCTCTGGCAGCCCCCCAGGGTGCAGAGGTGAGCAGGCCCACTGTCCCGGCTGCTCCAAGCTTCCTCCTGGGCAGAGGGAGGTGGTAATGAGCAAATGCCCAGGGGCACAAAGCTAGAAAGTGGGACGAGATGGGGCCCCACGTGGCTTGAGGGACAGAGCCGAATGCAGGGGTGGCCAAGGGTCTGCTGTGTCCTGGTGCAGTGGGGGTAAGGCAGTGGTGGGGGCTTCTAGCAGGCAGGGCAGGCCCCCTGTGCCTCTCTGGGGGAAGAACGGGGGTGGCTGGCTGGGAGCAGCCCCCGAGTGCCCAGGAGCGGGTAGTGGCGATGGGGTAGGTGTTTGCTCTGAAGGTGGTGTCAGATGGGAGTGGGGAGGGCCCAGCAGAGGGGCCCTGGGAGGCTGCATGGGAGTTGGACGAGCTTCCCGAGCACCAGTCTGTGGCCTCCAAGCAGAGGCGGAAGGGGAAGGAGCCGCCGCAGATGGGGAAGTGAAGACCATCACCTTTGGCCGCAGCCCAGAACACTTGAACCTGGGGACGCCAAGCCCCCATGTAGGCACAGAGGCGAGCAGACCCAGGAGTCCAGCTCAGGCACTGCCCCCATCTCCCTGGGTGGCTGTGGCAGGAGTGGGGGCAGGCATGAAGGTCCGAGGGCGAGCAGGGGAGGGGCTGGCTCTAAGGAGGGGCTGCCAATGGCCAGGACAGCCCCGGCCTGCCCCTCCCCACAGCAGGGCTGAGACTGGACATGCATGGTTTCTGCCCAAGGGTCCTGACCCCTGGTCTGCCCAGGTCCTGGCGGGTTCTGAGGGGGTCTAGCCACCTGAAGGTTCTCTCCCAATTGTGCAGTACCCCTGCCCCTGCCTCAGGAGGACGCAGACAGCCACTGTAGCTGTTCCCAACTCTCTCCCCAGGGCTGCCATGCCCACAGATGCTTTGGAGTGAGGGGGGACAGTGCTGCTCAGGCCAGGGTTTAAGCTCCCCTGAGGTCTGGGAGGCCTTCCTGCCTGGGGGGCAGCCAGCTTGGGGGAGGGATGGTCACTGGCAGGAGCGTTGGGCCTGGGCTGGCATCTGGCAGCATCCTGGAGTAATGAATGGGCAAGCGAGGCCATAAGGCCTCAGTCTCATCTACAGAAGGCAGAGTCTATACTAGACCCATGTGGAGATCCCACCAGGCCCACAGGGTGTCCGCAATGCCGGGGAGGGGTGGGGCACCCTTGCTGTACGTGGCCCCGCAGGTGGGCAGGACCCACAGGCACGACTCGCCTTTCCAGGATGCCTGGCCGGTGGGGGGAGCCCGGAACAGCCCTTTGCAGCTCTGCACCAGGAACAGCGTTCGCGGACCCCCCATGTAAGGCTTCCTCAGGGTGGGGTCCCCCCAGCTGTGGGCCTCAGGGTGACCGATCACAGGGAGGGTGGCTCCTCGCCCTAGACACCCCCTGCAGTGGCCCCGACGACGGCCGAGGGGCGACCACAAGGTCTCTGCCCTCAGTGCTTGGGGTGCCGCGTCTGGGACATGAAGTGGATCCCCCTCCTTTCTTGGGTACTGCAGCAGCTTCGGGGGGCTTGGAGGTGGACATGCCTGGTCCTGGTTTCTTTGAGGCCTTTACAGTGCATGCGGCGTCAACCCTGAGTAGGTGAACACAGGAGTCCTGAGAGGAAGGACTACCTCGGGCTTTGTTGTAGAAACAATGGCCTGGAACCCAGGCCGGAGCGTGGCTTGGCCTCCTGCCTGTGTCTTGGCATCTGAAATGCAGGCTACCCACACCGGCTCACTCCCCGGGTACAGGCAGGTCCCGCAGCGCGGCCAGCTTGGCGCTGAGCTGAGGCTGTCTGAGCTCCTCGCCTCCCCACCAGTCTGCAGTTACCGGGGGCCAGTGGGGGTGCGCGTGAGAAAGGCGGGTTCCCTCAGGGGAGCCGGCCGGAGCCCAAGCCTTCCCCCTTCTCCAGGACGCAGGCCTGAGCAGCGGGGAGCCGCCTGAGAAGGAGCGGCGGCGCCTCAAGGAGAGTTTTGAGAACTACCGCAGGTAGGCGGGCGGCCCCCAGGCTTCTCCAAAACGGGCTGGGGAGCAGCAGCCGGGTCTGCGCCTGAGACACCTGTGTCTTCGCAGGAAGCGCGCCCTCAGGAAGATGCAGAAAGGCTGGCGGCAGGGGGAGGCTGACCAGGGGAACACCACCGGCAGCGACAACACCGACACTGAGGGCTCCTAGCCGCGGCAGCGCAGGCCCCGTCCAGGGCACACCCACCGGCCCGGCCTCCCGCCACCTGGGGGTGCCGACGCCCTGGGGCGCAGACTTCCCCGAGCCGTCGCTGGCTTAGCCTGGAACGAGGAATCTGGTGCTCTGAAAGGCCGAGCCGGGCAGCCTGGCGTTGGGGGCTGTTTGTTAAGCGGCACTCAGCTTGAGGAGGCCATGCGGGTGCTCGCCACCCCCATGCACACGCCATCTGTGTAACTTCAGGGTCTGTTCTATTTCACCATGTAACACACAATACATGCATGCATTGTAGAAGTGTAAGAAAACACGGCAGCTTAAATAAACAAACAGCATGGGTGACTCGCATTTCCGCTCGGACACTCGCGCGCAGCCCCGCGGCCGTCCCTCCTCGCTGCGGGCCCTCTGTGTCCTCGGGCAGCGAGCTGCACGTGGACGCAGGGCCCCATCAGGCCGCCAGGGGGCGGCAGAGCGCAGCGCGACCCCAACCCGGAGAACGGAAGCCCGGGAAGGCCGCTTCCGCCTGATGCCCACTTCCAACATGGCGGCGGGGCGGGGCCAGGGCAGAGCTGACGGAGCTGGCGAGCGGGATGCTGCGGGCGGCGCTGGGCGGCGCGCCGAGGCTGCTGAGCCGCGTGCAGCCCCGGGGGCCCTGCCTGAGGCGGCTGTGGGGCCGCGGGGCCCGTCCAGAGGTCGCAGGGAGGCGGCGCGCCTGGGCCTGGAGCTGGCGGCGCTCAAGCTCCGAGCCGGGGCCAGGGCCCGCGGCGGCTCTGGGGCGCGTGGAGGCTGCGCACTACCAGCTCGTCTACACCTGCAAGGTGGGCACGCGGCGGGACGGAATCGGGGACAGACCCGCGCCTGGCGCTACGCAGCCTCCGGGGAGAGGCGGCCCGCCAGGGCCTTCCTGCAGGGGGCGGGGTCAAGTCAGAGGAAGGGGTGGAGCCAATATGGGGCGAGGTGGCTGTAGGGCCTTCTGGGAAGGAGGGGAGGCCGACCATGAGGAGGGGTGGAGCCGTTGCTGGGGCGGGGCCTTCCCGGGAGAGGGCGCGGTTGGGGGTGGTGGGTGGAGCTATTCCTCGGGGGCGGGGCCTTCCCTGGAGAGGGCGCGGTTGGGGGTGGGTCTTCCCGGGAGGGGCGTGGCGGCACTCACGGCCTCACCAGCCGCCCTGTCCCCGACAGGTCTGCGGGACTAGGTCCTCCAAGCGCATCTCCAAGCTGGCCTATCACCAAGGCGTGGTCATTGTGACCTGCCCCGGCTGCCAGAACCACCACATCATCGCAGACAACCTGGGTTGGTTCTCGGACCTGAATGGGAAGAGGTGAGGCCTGTACCCCAGGGCTGGGCCAGGAGTCCACCCAGAAGGACCCTGGCCTCCCTGGGGGAACCGTGCCCTAGTGTGGAGGTTTATAAATCTCACCTGGGCAATCCAGCCACCTTATCAATACAAGACACACAGTTAAATTAGAATTTCCTATAAACCCCAGATAGCTGTTTAGTTTAAGTATTCCTGAAGTAGGGGTTGCGTTTTCATTTACTAAATCTTGCCAGCCCTGTGGCCCTGCCTCCCTGCCTCTGCCTGCCCTCTGCCCTCACTGCCAGTCTTGTCCCTCTCTGGCATGGTACTTTTTTGCCCTCTGCCATCTCGGAGTGGCTGGCCCACAGCAAAGTTTGGAGTGTGGGCCAGGCGGTGTGGCCTGGGCCCTGGCTGCTGGGAGAGCAGTGGAGGTGGTGTTGGGAGCCTGGTCCGGGCCTTGCCTGGCCGGAGGGTCCTGGGCAGGACAGTAACAGTGACAGCAGGTCTGAGACCAGCATGCTGGGCACTTGGTGGTACCTGGCCCTTGGAGCTGGGGCTGTCCTCCCATCAGACCTGGGGCTGCAGACTCTTCCCTCTGGTGCATAGCGGGCAGGAGCAGGACTGGGTTCCTGAGGTGGCACATACCGGCAGAGACACAGGGTTGGTGAGGGCATACGGGCCAGCATCTGAAGTACCCATGTGGCCTGATGCCACAGGAGTGCTGGTCCTGGTGCTTGCAGCTCTGGCCTGGCCATGGGGCACCCTGAGGGGACTGAAGGGCAGGGCGAGCGGGGGGCCCTGAAGAACCATGTTGCCTCCCTGCCTCCCAGAAATATCGAAGAGATCCTGGCGGCCAGAGGCGAGCAGGTGCACCGTGTGGTGGGTGAGGGGGCCCTGGAGTTTGTTCTAGAGCCTGCAGGGACCCCCACATCCACTGCTGCTCTGGAAGCAGGTGAGGATGAGGGTCCCCCCGGCCCTGGCAAGACGGAGCTGAGCTGACCCCTGCGCTCCCCAGCACTGTGGGACTTCTGCCTTCCAGAAGGATGTTTTGACCCTGGGCCTCTCTGGACATGGCCTGTTTTCTATCAATAAACAGACATTACTTCCGGATGCTGGGACCTGTGGCCCTGGTGGCATTTCTTTTTCTGGAGTTAGAATGACTGCTCTGAATCCCTGGTGCTGCTGGGTGGGACATTGGAGCCGCAGGACCTCTCGCCTCACCAGTTCCTCCTACACGGAGTCACCTTAGACTTGCCCACAGGGGCCACAGTCGCCTGGAAAGGGGGCTGGATGTGGAGTCAGAGCCCCTCCTGTTTGTCACTGCGTGACTTTGAGCAGGTCACCACCCCTGTGAGCCTCAGCCTTCCTCTGCAAGCCCCTTGGCATCCCCCTGGCCAGCTCTGGCGACCTCCCTTCCGTGAGCCAGTGCCGACCTGAGCCCTGGCCCTCGGCCACTGGCTGTCAGTGAAACTGAGCAAAGCAGGCTGCTTGCTGGCCCAGGCAGGACTAGCAGCTATGGCATGGCCATGTGTCGGGAGCTCCAGGCCCCTCCCGGGGGAGCCATCTGGGCCTCCTCTCCTTGGTGGACAGCACTCTGGATGCCCCAGGGCCCTCCGAGGCACGTGGGGTTTGTCTCCCAGCCTTGTTTGTGCACAGGATGTTCCTGTGTTTATGAAAGCGAGCAAACCCAGGAGCCTGTTTATTTGCAGAAGCGTTCTGGGCAGTGTGACCTTCAGCATTAATCACCCACCACACTCTGGCAGGAAAGAGAATGGGGCGAGGTGGGAGGTGGAGGCAGAACTGAGCACGACAGGGACCCAGTGCAGCCCCTCCCAGCAGGACCCGGCTGGGACTGCCAGCTCACATCCGGCCCGTGGGAGGCCGGGGCCTGGTGGCATTGTTCCCAGCGCGCTTGTGGCGTGGGCTTTGACTCGATTACCCGTCCTCTCAGCCAACAACCCTCTCTTATTCCCACCCAGAGCCTTCTGTGCCATTTGTGGAAACTGTCCTCCTCTCGCTGGAGCACCCGCACCCAGGCCTGCTCCTCCATGGAGGCACTGACTGGGGGTCTCTTGGGGGCCTGGAAGTGCGGGGGCCAGTGGGGCTGGGCTGGGCTTGGGTGCCTCACTGCCTCCAGAGGGCCTGGACCAGCACGTGGGGAGGTCCAGGGAACTGTCGGACCTGGAAGTGCAGAATTAGAGCGAGGAGAGCTGCTCAGGCCAATCCCTCCTCTTACAGCTGGGGAGATGGAGGCCAGTAGTTGGGATGTGGACGTTACCATGTCTTTTTTCTCTGGTGCCAGCACCTCTGGGCCCAGGCTGGCCCTGGAGGGACACCCTTCCCAAGGCTGGCACGTTGCTAGAGTAAAGAAGACCTATGGCCACCCCCAGCATGCCAGACACATCCCACCAGCTTCTGCCTGAGGGCCCCCTGGACCCTGTCTTCCTCCGCCCTTCCCTCCCCGCAGCCCCACGGCCACAGCCAGGTTTCTGCAAGGGGCTTTGCCATCCTGATCTCCCAGCACTCTGCACCCCCTGCCTCCAGGACGTCCCTGCCTCCCGGGGATGGCTGCTGGCCTGGGCATCCCTCGCCACCGTGTGCCTCTCCAAGAGGGCTCCTCAGCCACACCTTCAGAGGTGTGGCTGTCCCATGGTGTCAGCCAGCGGCGTGGGGGGCACTGCTGGACCTCCCTGGCCGGGAGCCATCCCAGGCCCTGCACGGTTACTTGGACCCTGTGTGCATGTACCACCACCTGCAAGCCGGCCGGGACCCCGGACCTGGAGTGCATGTTGACTCTGGTTCCCAAGGCCCCTTCCGGGGTGGAGGAGGCAACGGAGTCAACCGGCACAGAGGCTGTGGCTGCCAACGTGGCCAGATGGGCTGTGGCGAGGGGCAGCCGGACTGCCCGGCGCAGCTGTGTGTCCCCCGACAGGGGCCCCGTGGGGGTGCTGCCCACCACAAGCAGCGCCCAGACAAGCCCCAAGACTGCCGATCTGCCCCCAGCTCCTGTACTGTGGCTCAGTGTCCAGACCCCGAGCCCAGCCGGATCAGACTCCAGGAAAGGACCGCCCCCCCACCGGCTGCAGGGTGAATGGCAGCAGGCTGGGTCCTCAAGAGGCCGTGGGGCTGACCTGGGGGTTGCTGCTTCGGGGGCTGGCCTCGGCCACTCGAGTGTCAGCTCAGAGCATGCTGTTTCCCTAGGGGCTGGCAGCGTGAGGAGGTGGGATGACAGCAGGCAGCCACTTCACCCCTCTGTGCCCCAGCTCCCCCGTGGTTAAATGCAGTGGGAACTCCATCTTTCTGAGGTCTCAGAGGGCCCAGACCGTGGGTATCTGTGGACACTCTGCACAGTGCAGCCTCTTACCTGGGTCAGGCCACCCCTTGGGACTAAGGCCATACGGACCACGCTCACTTGGCTGACTTTATTTTTCAGGAAAAAACAGAAAAACAAATGTACCTCTTGGGTTGGAAAGGACCCACTGACAACATGGCACACACATGTGAGCAATAAATACGCACATACATTCAAGTATGCAGGGGGGCGCTACGTCCTGGAGACCCCGTGTCCGGGCACCTGTCCCTGCCCTCGGGTGCGGCACTGCCCCTCCAGAAGCAGGTCACCTTGCCGGGCCCAGGACTGCCTCTCTATCCCAGCCTGAGAGCGGGGCCTAGAGGCACCCTCCTAGATGGAACTGCCAGCCCGGGGACTGTGGGGCCATGGTAGGGCCCCCAGGGCTCCTGGGAGGTGCCACGGCTGGGTCTGGACAGGAGCAGGCAACCTCAGGCCCCTGGGGCCCATCTCAGGCTCCAGCAGGTCCTGCCAGTCTCAGGATCCTGAACTCGGTGCCCTGTGAGCCCCCTCCCCATGGGAAGACAGCAGTGATATCATCTCCCCCAGCTGGTGGGAGGAGGGGGGTTCTCCTATCGGGGGGTCTGCAGGGTTGAGCTGAGTGAAGCCTCCCCAGCTTCCACTGACCCCCCGCCTCGGGTGAGGGTCACAGAGCCTAGTGCTGTCTCCCGCCCTGACCGAGCACTGTGCCTGCTGCCAGCAAGCGTCCCTAAGACCAGGCCCTGCCCTTTTTCCTGGCTTGGGGGTTTGGAGTGTTGAAGTTCATGCCCAGCCATTCCCTCTGCTTTACAGACAGGCCCAGCTCCCGTCAAGGCCCCTGCAGAGGGGAGGCACCTCAGAGCTGCCCCTGCGGCCTGGTCTGCCATGCCTGGTCTGGGGGGCCTTCTGTGGTTGCTGACCTCCTCCGGCCCGGGCAGGAGTGGGGGGATAGGCTTGGAGGGAGCCCTGCCCCGGGACGAAGCTGGAGGGGACGAAGCCTGCTGCATGGCCGTCCCAAGACCAGCTCTGGAGGGATAGAACGTGGCCCTGTCCTTGGTGGCCCCGAGAAGAGGCTCAGAGACACCTTTGGGGAGAGGAGGGGAGACAGCAGGTTTCACATTTGGCAGGGCAGGACAGAACGAGAAGGGCTTGAGGGAGAGGGTGCGGGAGCCTGACAGCACTGGGTCGGGGCCGACATGCCGAAGGCTTGATCCGGCCTGCGACGGGGGCAGGAGGGAGGAAGTCGAGGGCCATGGGGGGCCAGCCCGGGATGGAAGAGCGCCCTCCCGCCGCGGGCAGCTTGGCCTGAGCCTGCTGCTCTGGGTCGGGGAGGCCGTGGGGCTGCATGCCCAGTGCCTGTCCTCAGCGATGGCCTCGGGAGGAGGTGGCTGTGACTGTGAGCCCAGCGTCTAGGAGCAGGGGCAGGGTGGGCCTGGCGGTGGGCACAGGGCCTTAGCTCGCACCAGGCTGGCACTGCTGCTGGGGCTCGGGCGGGCCGCCTGTTCCCTGCTCCGGGCCCCCGGCGAGGTCCACCCGCTGTTCGTCCATGCGCTTGGCCTGCACCCTCTGGATGAGGCTGAAGAAGTCCTCGTCCGGCATGGTAGGGCCCCGGGGCAGCACGTCGGGCGGCGGGCAGCGCTGGTCATCGATCCTGGAGGACTGAGTGGACACAGTGCGGTTGGCGGCCTCACCCTCCCCAGGTCCAGTGGTCCGGGTGCTGGTCAACAGGGGCGGTTCCGGAGGGCCGGCGTGCACTGCTCACGGGCTTCCCCATGTCTACCCAAGAAATTGGTTCTGGGGCCTGCCTCGCTCTGGGGTCTTGTGCTGGGAGCCCGGGCCCTGAGCGCAGTCTTCTGGTGGCCCCCCCCCCCCCGAGAGCCCACGGCAGGCCCATCCAGGAAAAGCAGGTCCAACGATTCCCACTGGGCATGGGTGCGCCAGGCCCAGGAGACAGTGGCTAGGTTGGTGTTGGATGCCTGCTCCCCAGATCTGCTGATCCCCAGGGACAGGCACGCGTGGCCGTCCCTCTGCCAGGTCCTGGAAACCGGCACAGCCTGGGGCTGACCCTGGCAGGCCTGAGGTCTCAGCTTGCAGAGCCCGAACTGTGGCGCTCCCCAGGGCTCCCCCTTGGGTCAGGTGGCCGACCCCGTGGGCCTCGCCTGCTCCAGCGTGCAGGCCAGGGGGCCAAGGGGGCATCTGGGCTTCTCTGAAGGGCCTGGAGCAGGAGGGACCGGAGCTGGCACAGGCATGCATGTGGACGGGGGACTCTGGGCCTCTTGGGTGGGGCTGGTTTGGAGGCGGCTGGTCGGATGCCTGGCCCCAGGCCGCGGTTTCTTCTCCGCTGTAGGGAGGATGGCAGACCTGGAAACTCGCTGGCTTGGTGCATGGTGGGCCAAGTAGCCTCCACCGCCAGCTTGTTCCCAAGTCTAGGGATCCTGAACCCCTTCCCAGCAATGGCTGCACCCCACAGGGATGGTGAGACCCCCAGAGTTTGAGGTCTCAGTTGGGACAACTGTTGGCTCAATAGTCCCCGCTCCGGCCACCCTACCTGGCTCCCCCCCACACAGGTGAGGAGGGCATTCCCAGTGTGGCTGCCAGGCTGGAGCCCCAGCCTTGGCACTGCCCTCTGGGACTGGACCCTCCGCCCCTACTGTCCACTGTGTGGTCCCTGGATGGTCCCTGTTTTTGTCCCGCCAGCCGGCTGGCAGCCCTGGATCCCCCTGCCCTCCCCACTCTGGGGGTGCTATCTGGCCCGTGTTTTTCCTGCCGGGTGTGGAGGGCTGGTGGGGAATCCCTGAGACCATGAGCTCCAGGACCTATGACCCCCTGGCCCCCACCCTGAGTGCCTGCACAGCAGGGGCGTGGCACAGCTTGGGGGTGTCCTGGGGTTGCCTTCTGTGGGGGTCTCTGGTATCCCCAGCAGCCTGGGGTTCCCAGAAGTAGAGCTTCAGGCTCAGACACCCCTGGTCATCTGGTGACACTGGCTGAGTCCCCCAGGAGTCCCTCAAACATGACCTGAGACGGAGGAACCAGCGCCCACCTCACCCCTCAGGACACACAAGTGGATGGCAAAGGGGCCATGAGCCATGCCCGCCCGGGCCGCAGCCCACCTGGTACTTGATGAGCATGTTGAAGAAGTCGTCCCCTGGCTCCTGGGGCTCGCCATGGCCTCGGAGGTGCCCTGCGTTGCTGTGGGTGATCCGAAGCCCCGGCAGGCTGCCCACACTGGCCCGCTGGTCGTCCAGCCGGCGGCTCTGGGAGCTGGCGATGAGGTCGAAGAATTCTTCGGTCTGGGGCGAGGCCGTCATGGAGGGCTGGGCTGCGGGGGTGCAGAGGGCGAGGCCTGGGACCCGGTGTGGGGTCAGGGCCAAGGCTCGGGCTGCGGCCACAGTGAGCTCTGATCTCTGAGCCCAGCCCAGCCCACTGTGCTCCTGAGGCCACGGCTCCTCGGGGAGTCTCCTGACCAGCCTAGGCAGCTCTCAGCTGCTCCCTCTGCTGTGGCTCTCACGCCCACCTCTGGGGCTTCCAGGGGATGACAAAGGAGAACGCCGGTCTCCCACGCCCTGCCCACCCCGCTCCCCGAGACCGCCCATGCGGCCTGAGTATGTTCCAGAGGGCAGACTGATGACACACTTCCCGGGATGCCGCTCTGCGGGGGGGCTGTGGAGGGCGTCCTTGCTGACAGGGTGCTCTGCAGCTGGTCTGCTGGTCTGTCCCCCAAAAGCTCCTCACTGGAAGCAGGACAGGAGCCCTGGTCCTGGCCCCTGCAGACAAGCCCAAGGGAGGGCCTGGCTGAGGGAGGCACTCACCGATCCTGTCCTCCAGGGTGGGGGCGGCCGTGGCCTCAGCAGCCCCAGCCTGGCCGTCATCCAGGGGACAGCGCTGGTCGTCCATGCGGCTGCTCTGGAACTTGGTCAGCAGGTCAAAGAAGCACTCCTCGTCTGAAGACGGGGCCCTTGGGATGCTCTGGGGAGGGAGTGGGGTCACTGCAGCCAAAGCTAGCCCCGCAGACCCCTGCACGAGACCGGGGGCTGCTTGCCCAGGCCACACACACTTCTCAGACCCTGGCCAAGGTTGGGACCCTCACCTGCCCCCTGTCGGCTACGCCTCCCCCAGGACATGCCACCCACCCTCGGTACCCGGCCACCCCTCCCCCAGGATATGCCACTCACCGTCGGTACCCGGCTACCCCTCACCCAGGACGTGCCACCCACCCTCAGCACCCAGCTACCCCTCCCCCAGGACGTGCCACCCACCCTTGGCATCCACCGACTCCCCCCGACTTCTCCCCTCCCATGGCTGGCACTCCGGTCCAGCCCTCTGTCCGTCACCTGCCCTGGGCCAGCCTCACCAGCCTTGGCCTGGAACACTCCCCAGACATCCCGGGAAGCCTCCCGTGCCACCTGTCCCTATGCCCACCACACCCTGTGTCAGCCCTGCCACGAGCTCCCTGCGTCCATGCCCCACACAGCCCTCACCGGTGTCTGCTGTGTGAATGAACTCGAAGGAATGAACCCCGCCCTGGGCCTCAGTCCTCACACCCAAACAAGGGAGGCTGGAGAGCATGGTCTCCTGTGGCCCCCCCGAGGGGGCCCAGCTGAAGCAGGTCTACCCCGTGACCCAGCTTCACAGGCCCTGGTCTGCCCCAGGGCTGATGGGTGGCTGTGATGGTTCCAAGCCCCGTCCACCTCCCGACTGGCGCTGGCACACCCTGCCTGGCCCCAGCCTGTCCATCTCACGGCTGGTGGCCTCTTCCAGGCCTGCACAGTGCTGGGCTCAGTTAACAAGAGACACAACGTTGGCGGAGATGGCACCTCCTGGGTACCCGACGCTGCCTAGGATTCCCCATACCTGACTCCCACAGCCCAGGAGACAGGCAGCTGACAGACAACTGGAATTCCCGACACCTGATCCCCATAGCCCAGGACCAGGGCTCCCGTCCTGCTTCCAGTTGTGTGCTGGACCCAGCCTAGGGCACAGGAGCGTGAGGTCCAGAGACATATGTGACCCGCCCGAGGTCACACTGGGGCAAAAAAGAGCTGGGATTCAGAACCCTGAGTTGAGCTGAGGGCCCCTGGCTCTGGCCCGTGAAGTCAGTCCCCAGCTGTCATGGAAGCCTCAAGTACCTCCTGTCCCTAAGGCAGAGCTGGGGAGGGGGAGTTCAAGCACCCCCTTCTCCCTGCAGGGGGCTCTGTCCTCCTGCGGCCTGGCTCGGGCCTATGGCGACACCCCTACTCCCTCCGATTCCCCAGGCAGGAGGGAGGGGAGAACTGGCCCAGGCTGCAGGGAGGGCCACATCCACTTGGGTCAGGGCTCTGGGAGTTGCAGGTCCAGGCAGAGGGTGGCACTGGGGTTGCCAGCATCTCTGAGTGCCAGTGGGGGTGCCACACAGGCCTCTCTGGGAGGATGTGGCCTCCTGGTCCAAAAGGGACTGGCTTCCAGGCTGTGATGGGCTTGGGCACAGCTGTGGGGGAGCCTCTGTGGGAGGCCAAGCTGGGCTCCCCCAGGTGACCCAGGGCCCAGGTGAACTGAGCAAGGCCCCTCCTGGGACAGGCAGGACCCCTCAGGGGTCGTGTCCCAGGCACCATGGCGAAGCCCCTCTCAGGGTCCCATGTCGTGCAGCCCTCCCCTTCCCTGAGGCCGGGACCACCTGTTGAGGGGCTAATGCATCCCTCACATGACGGGCAGGGGCCTAAGACCACAGGTGCAAAACCGCAGCTTAGTGCCTGGTACGGTGAGAGGCTCTGGATAGTCTGGGGCCCCTTGAGCCCCTCAGGAGCAAGACCCTTGGCCCCAAGGCCACCTGCCCCTGCATTTACGTCCCAGTAGAACATATCCAGTGGGACTCGGGGTCCCGCCTCCCTGCTCTAATCCCTCCCTTGCCCCAACCCCTGGCTTCCTCCTTCCTGGAGGTCTCAGAGTTCCTCCTTAAGTCTGACTGTAGTCTCTCTTGCTTTAGCACAAGCCCAGTTTCTCCTCAGGAGGAGGGGAACACACCCTGACCAAGACCACCCCACCCGGCTTCACAGAGGCCCCTGTGCTCCCTCAGCCTCCACCTGTTAGGACCCCAGGGACCCCAGACTCACGCGGCTCACAGGCTCTCTCCACAGCGGCAGGGCGCCCCACGCTGGGTGCTTGGCCACACGGAGCGCAGGCAGGACACAAGGTGCCCAGGGCCACCACCACCCTGCCCAAAGTGCCAAGTGCTGCCTCAAGGCTGGGATGCCTGAGGCTTAAATAGGACCCTGGGCAAGGGCTCAGCCCTCCTAGCACCCGCCCCTGCTCACTTGAGCGCATGCACACACATGGGCTCACACACACGCACAAACTCACACACACGCACACGGGCTCACACACACGCAGGAGCTCGCACATACCACGCGGGCTCGCGCACACGCACGAGCTCACACACACGCACAAGCTCACATCCACCACGCGGGCTCGCACACACACCCAGGCGCGCTCCGTAAACACGCCCCCAGCGAGTGCAGCAGTGAGCCTCCCCACCTCCCCGCCCCATGCCTGTGGGCGGGCACATTGCAGGGCTGTGTGGGAGGACAGCCTGCTGAAGAGCCGTTTTCCTGCTGACACCCGGGCCCCTGGGCCTCCCTCCAGAGCTGGACCAGTTGGGGAAATCTACCTCTTTATTCAGCCTGACTACGGAGGCAGGCACGGAGAAGCTGGGCGGGTTGCTGTCCTCCTCATCTGGATTCCTCTGTCCGGGACGGCCCTTCCTGCCCCACAGCCCTTGGTGGCTCCCCAGTGCCCTGGCTCAAGGACCTCCTGGCCAGCTCAGCTCCAGCCTCTGGTTGCTGCCCCGTCTCATTCCTGGTTGGACCCACACTGTCCCCAGCCTCTGAGGCCAACCCTGCCCTGCTCCCTACCCTCCACCCCAGGATGAGTTCTCTGAACCCCCAGACCATACCCAGCCACACTGCCTCACACCCCAAAGGCCCCTGCACTGTCTGGGCACAGGGTGGGGAGGGGCAGAGGCTGGCTGGTCAGCAACAGCAACGGCGCACTGTCAGTATCAGCTGCACTTTGCAGACGAGGATCCCAACTCAGAGGTGAAAGCCCTCCCCTGAGGACCCCAGCAGAGGGGGAAGGGGGCCCACCCGGCCACTGACAGCCCAGGGATGTGTCCTCCACCCACTGTTGCTGCAGTCCCCATGCAGGCTGCCACCAGGGTGCAGACGGTCCTTACTCAGGGGGGTACCCAAGGTCCTGACCTCAGGAAGGCCAGTGGGGTTCAGGTCAGCAGAAAGCCAAGAGGCCCTGCCACGTCCTCACAGGCCCTGTGAACTCCGTTTGTCTGGTGCCAGGATCTTGGCTGTCCCGGGCATCCTGCCCTGTGGTGGCTGCAGGGACCAGGGGAGCAGGGCCAGGTAGCTGGACATTTGGAACTGTGTCCCCTGGCCCTGCGGGCCCAGACCCAGGGCAGTTTGTTGGGGGGACATGAAGCCTGGAAGCCCTCAGAGGCTGTGCTTTCTAGAAACCCATCTGTCCCTGAGGCCGGCTGACTCTGGCCTGTCCCACACACGCTACCAGCCTCCCACTCCTTCCTTGGCGGCCCAGATGTGATGGGCAGAGCCAGCTGTGGACAGAGCAGGTGTCTGGGTCCCAGTCCTGCTCCTCCCTCCAGGACCAGGGAAGTTGGGGGATCACCAGGACCCCCAGGAAGGCCTGACCAGGTGCTCCCTGGTACCCTTCCCTCCGCACCTCTCCCGTCAGTGGACAGATGGAACCAGCCCAGATGGTTGGGCAGTGCTGAGGCTGAATGAGGGGAGGGGAGGCTGCACCCTGCTAGTGGGAAGGATGGGCTCGGGCAGCCTCGGGGGGCTGCGAATCCCAGCCCGGAACCCACACCCCTCTGCAGGTTGGTGCCCACGGAGGAACAGTTTCAGACTATTTCTAGTGGTTTGGACCCAGCCGTTCTGCTCGGGGGAGCTCCAGACTGACCTTTGAACCTGGACTCGGCCCATCTGTGCCCCTGAACACCAACCAGCTCCCTCGTGGCTGGAGCGGCCCTGGCACAGCTGACACCTGCCAGGCACAGGCCCGACCTGTCCCCCATCATCCCTGAGTCTGACCACCGGTCTGTCTGTCCCCCGTCCATCCGCCGTCCCCGAGTCTGACCACCGGTCTGTCTGTCCCCCATCTGTCTACCTATACACTTGGCAGTCATTGCAACTGCCCCACCCCTCCCTCCACCTCTGTGTGCCGCAGCAATGCGGGGAAGCTCCTGGCTAGGCCTGAGGACCCAGGCGGCCCCCAGGCTGCGCTGCTGCTGCTTGCTGGGCTGTGACCCTCTGCTCCACTCGTGACCCTGAGCCCAGGTGGGGTAGGGCAGGGTGGGGCCTCCCAGCCCCTAACCAGGAGGAACCCTGGGTAGACCTAGCCCCCTGCTGTCCCCTTATCAGGGGCTCAGCAGCCATGCAAAGGCCACTCAGCTGCATCCCCTCCAAGACCCCACTCACCATCAGTCCTGCCCCGGCCGCTGCACTGACAAGGAGAGGCCCCAGCACCTTGACCTGGCAGGAGCTGCAGGTGCTTCCACACCAGGGCCTGACCATGGGTGTGGCTTGGGGCTTCCCACCTGCCCCTTGGGTGCCCCTCAGGTCCCTCTGCTCAGGGACCCCCACCAGGTGTCAGAGAGCCCAGGATTCCCCCAGGGATTATAATGGCTTCGTCCACCCCTCCGAGGCCCTGCTGGGATACACAGGCTTGATCTCACTGGCCAGAGCCTCCAAGAGCCGCCTCAGGAAGGGGCACCCCATCAGGGCATCTGTGCAGCCCAGCTCTCACAGTGGGGGCAGCCAGTCCCTTTCAGGGACACGCTCCCGTGACTAGCAGATGGGTCTGGAGGGTTCCAGCGAAGGAGGGCGGGGGCTGGGGTCAGACACAGAGGCCACCTGAAGGCTTGGAAGAGCCAGCCCCCAACTGGTGAACGAGATGGAAACTGGGGCTCAAAGAGGCGGGGCCTTCCCTGCAGAAGAGCCCGGCCCAGAATGCCCAGGAGGCTCCTCGGTGGCCAGGGCCTCTGAGGCCGGGAGTGACCACAATGCTGAACACTCAGCCCTGCCCAGAGCCCCCGCTGGGGTTCCCAGGACAGCACTGCACCAGGTACACCACGGAGGGACCCCTGCCTCCCCGGAGTGCCCGGGCCTGGCCTGGCCCGTTGGCTGGCAGTGGAGTTGGGGCGCCGTTGCCAAGCTCTCCTCCCTCTCCGCCTGGCTCTGCTGTCAAAGACGCCTACCGTGCGCGGCACATGCACCCGGACGTCGGCGCTGTCCAGCGGGGAGTGGCTGCCCTCCCGGGGCCTCCTCTCAGCGTCTGGGCCTTCCTGGTACTTCCTGCTCCTCACGGGGATGGGGAGCGAGTCCCTGCTGGGCCCCCGCCAGTCCCCTGCGTGGTGGCTGTCTCCATTCTGCTCCTGGGGAGGGGCAAGGCTGCGCATGTCCTGGGCGATTGTGAACTGATGTCCCCATCCCAGGACCCTGAAGGGAAGGCCAAGCCGCCTCCATTTCCTGGACGCGCACAGTAGGTACTCAGTCCCCAGGGAGGAGGAGAGGACTGGGGCTGTGGGGCCTTGGCTGGGGCTGGGAGAGGCAGGGTGGGGCGCTTGAGGGCCAGTGACCCCCGCAAATGTCGGCCGGCTTACACCGGCAACGACAGTGACTATGGGCGTCCTTGGGCCTTGTCCCCACAGCAGAACCCTGACGGCCATCCACAACTGAACACAGGCCACACCAGAGGAACCAGAGACTCAGAGAGGTCAGGCTGCCAGCCCAGGCCACACAGCACCCACTGCCGGCAGGCACAGGGTCAGCCCAGGGCCCTACGCCAGGCAGCCCCCGAATCTGTCCGTCTGTGTTTGCTGAATCCCAGCTGGCGTCTGCACCTGGAGCAGCTGTCCCCACTTTGGGTGCAGAGTCCGAGAGGGTAGGGAGCAGGCGGGAGTGGGTGCCCCTGTCTGTGGGTCCCGAGGGTACAGTGACATAGCGGCTGGGTGGAGCATGGGGGCCTGAAATGTGTGAGGACCACGCCTCGCCTGGGGCGCAGCTGGCCAGACGCTGAGGGACATGGGTGAGCAGGTGGCAGATGGGCCGGTGCAGGAGGGTACATTTATCCCCCAGCAGACGGGCTGAGGTGGGTGGCGGTGGCTCTGCCTCATTAACCCTGCTGCCCGTGCTCTGGCAGCGGCTGTGCTGACATCGGCCCCGTGTGTCCCTGGCTCACCCGCTCCAGGGGGAGTCTCAGCAGGTCCCAGGTCTCCGCGCTCAGCCTCTGTGTCCTCTTGGGTCTGGCTCCTGAGGACAGAGGGACCCGGTCAGCCTGCACCACCCTGGGACCTCGCACCGGGTGGGCCAGGCCAGAGTCTCTGGGGGGCCAAGGACCAACCCGGCCGTGGCTTTCTGACAGCCAGCCCCCCTTGTGGAGGCGAGTGCCATGTCTGAGTGTCCTCTGCATCTCCCCGACTGTACTGTCAGAGTCAAAGGGGATGGGCGTCGAGACGGGGCGCACCCTGGGTGGGGCCAGGTGGGGTCTGGCTTTGGCTCCCCTGTCCTGAAAGGGCCTGGCTCTGGACAGTCCTCTCCCCCACCACGCACAGGGCCTCCCGGCATCAACTCCTGCTGCTCCTCCTGCTTGGACCCCTTTCCTGTGGCCCCTGTGGCCCTCGGCCACCTCTGTGAGGCCACCCAGTCCCCCTCCTGAGGGTGCGTCATGCTGTGCCCCAGAGGCAGGTGGGGCGGGCCTCTGGGTCCACTCCCAGCTCACTGCGGGCAGTCCGGGCCAGGGTGGGGGAGGCAAAGGCCTCAGATGAGTCCCCCAGACCAGCTCTGCCGTGGGACCTTCCCCAGGCTCCTGTCCATCCCTCCTGGCCCTGGGCTCACCCTACCAGCCGCATCTCCACCCAAGGGACCCCCATCTCCTCTAGCCGCAGTGAGGTGGTGGGGCGCAGCTGCCTGACCCAACCCTGGTCAGCTACAGACTCAGCGGAGCCACCAGTGCCTGTCCTGGGCCCCCCGGCAGCCCCACAGCCAGGCCTACCTCCAAGCCTCTGTCCTAACACGGCCCAGGCAGAGGCGGGTGTCACTCAGCCCTGAGGGGTCCGAAAGGATTTGGGAGTTTGGGAGAGTGGCCCTACCTCAGTCCAGCCGTTCCCGGAGCACTCACAGGGACCCAGGTTCAGGGCACAACAGACTTGGCAGACCAGAAATGAGGTGGCCAATGGAAAAATGGGATGGAATCCGGGATGTGGGGAACGTCCCCAACCAGGCGAGAAGCTCTGTGGGAAGGCCTGATGCTGTGGCTGAGAGCCAGGGTCTGCGGGCACTTCCCTGAGGAGGTGGCGGGATGGACAGGGGCACGGCCACTGTGGAATAGGTAGCAGAATGTTCCAGGCAGAGGGGATGACGACGGAACAAGGCTGGCACTGAGGACCCTGTCTCCGCTGTCCCAACGCCCGGCACATCTCCAGGGAGCCTCTCGCAGCTGGGAGGACCCCGGCCCTCCTCCCTGCTCACCCACAGCTCCCACCCCCCCATGCCCACCCTTACCCAGTGTTCCTGGGAACCAAGCGTCCCTCCACCCACAGACACACTGGACACGGGCTGTGCCTAGGGGCTCCAAGCACACCCGGTGTGAGTCCGAGGGCGGGGCCAGAGCCAGCCCTGGCATCAGTGGGCACTCTGAGAATCCAGTCCTGGCACCTCCAGACCAGCAGACTTGGCCCCATTACTATGCCTCGGAGCTCAGTGCCGTCCTCATCAGACTGGCCAGCAGGGATGGGCCGGGTGTCGCAGTTCCCCTCTGTGCTCATCCCCCGAGGAGCTCAGCTCCTAAAGCGAAGCTGCTTGGTGGCTGCCTGCACCAGGCAGACATGGAGGGCAGGCCCAGACATCCCCTTACCCCGTTCAGGCCCTACTGCATCAGGGGGCACAACCACCAGGGCTGGGGCACTCGTCAAAGTTAGCATGAATGGCCAGGCAGGGTGCCGGGGCCTCAGGTGCACCTGGACCCCACCGTTAGCCCTGGGTGCTGGGCCCTGCCGGGGAGTGCAACATCCACAGATGGAGAGGGCCGGCTCAGGCGGGCAGTCACTCAGTCATTTCATGCATTGGACCCCACACACAGCCCCTCCCAGCCTCACCTGCACAGCTGGGTCACTCAGCCAACATCCCCCTGAGCCCAGCCTCAGCGTGGCCCTGATTTAAATATGAGCCTGGGCCGGGCGCGGTGGCTCAAGCCTGTAATCCCAGCACTTTGGGAGGCCGAGGCGGGCGGATCACAAGGTCAGGAGATTGAGACCATCCTGGCTAACACGGTGAAACCCCGTCTCTACTAAAAAATACAAAAAACTAGCCTGGCGAGGTGGCAGGTGCCTGTAGTCCCAGCTACTCGGGAGGCTGAGGCAGGAGAATGGCATGAACCCGGGAGGCGGAGCTTGCAGTGAGCTGAGATCCGGCCACTGCACTCCAGCTTGGGCGACAGAGCGAGACTTCGTCTCAAAAAAAAAAAAAAAATATGAGCCTGGGCCCAACCACGAGGGAGGGAGGAAATGGGCCAGAGTGTCAGCGTCTCTCAGGGTCTCCCTTACAGGCCCACGCTGGGGATGAGAACAGGCCCGGGTCTTGCTGGAGGGCTGCTGTCTGAGCACTGTGCCACCGAATGAAGTCCAAGCCTCCAGCCCGCACTGGGAAAGGGGTCCTGCCCCCACTTAGTGAACGGCAGTGATGAGGATGCGCTGGGTGCTTCAGACGGCCAAGAAGGTGCCTGGCGGACAGCGAGGTGCTACCTATGGGGCACAGGGGAGCCCCTGGCCAGGCCTGGCTGCTATAGAAGCCCCTTCCTGAGCCTGTCCATGTGACCTGTTTAAACAGTGAGCATCCTAAATGCAGCTGGGGGGAAGGGGACAGGAGCAGAGGGAGCCGAGGACTTGGGGGCCCAGGCTGTCCTCCACCTCCAGCCCGCTGGCCCCAGACCAGCCCACGGCAAATGCCTAGGGCTTCATGAGAGTTGGGCAGGGACTGGGAGCTGGCTGAGTGTGGGCTGTGCGCTTCCCTGGCCTGGCCTCCAGGCTCCGAGGACACACCCTCAGATCCTGCTCTCCAGAGGCCTGAGATGGAAACGTGTGCAGCCAGAGGCACACCTGGGGCCCATCAGGGCCTGAGCAGGACGCTGGGACCCGGGGCCATCCACTGCGCCTCCCACTCCCAACACGAACGCCCCAGGCAGGGCTCCCAGCCCCGCCCTGTGGCCACAGTGGTCAGTGGGATCAGGGTTAGCTTTGGCACATTCAGGATCTGGCCAGGCACTGAAGTGGAGCCGCCCCAGCCTCGGGTGGTGCAGCCTGAATGGGACAGAACGGGGCTGGGGTCGGCGGCCTGTTCTCTGAGGGGCTGCCAGCTGCCCACCCCCACCCAGATTAGCAAGGTAGCTCTGAGGACAGCTCCTGTTCCCACGCAGTTCAGGGTCTGCTCCCCACACCATGGAAATGACAGAGAAGCACGTCTGCTGGGGCAGTCCCTTCACTTACCACACCCAGCGAGAGCCCCGCTCCATCTCCCAGTCTGCACTCCCTGAGAGCCTGGCTCTCCCTCCGCCACCCCCCGATGCCACAGGGGCCTGACTTGGTTTCCCCAACGCATCCTCCGGGTCCTGGGTCTGGCACAGCTGCTTCTGCCAGGCCTGGCCCTCCACCAGGACGCTGCATGGATGGGCCCTGGCTGCAGCAGCGGCTGAAATGCCCTTCTGAGACACAGCCTGCGTCTGGCTCCAGGGCGGGCGCCCTCATGACCAGGCACAGACGGTGGGCGGAAGACCCGCTGCGCCCAGCTCAATGCACCCTCTGTCTGCAGAGTCGGCCGAGGCGTTGAGCGTGAGTTCAGCGCCCTTGGCTGAGCTGTCCAGACAGGCCCGGCCCACTGGCTCGGCTTCCTGTCTCTCCCGCCTACCAGGGCAACGTTTGGAAACTTCTCCCAGCACCGCCCCAGGGCCACCCGACGCTGACCGTCACACTGTCGTCATCATTTCTGTCCTCACCCAGCTCCAGACAATGTGCCATGGCCGACTTAAGCCCCCCGAGCATCTCAGCACCCCCTGTGCCTCCCTGACCCCTCAGGGCAGCACCCCCTTGCCGGCTTGGCTTAGACCTCAGCAACCCCGATTTTCAGCTGCCCACTGTTCCTTTACACCCACCTCTGGTCTGAAATCCAGGTAGTCCCTGCCTCACTGCAGACCCAGAGTCCCACCCCTCCTCACCTCCCTGCAGCGGGATCACCTGCCCCTTACCTGCCTACTGCCCCAGCCTTGCCCCTAAGTCCCCTCTCCAAGAAAGGGGGTGGTAAGGGCTGGCACAGGCCTTGCCCCTCCTCTGCTGGGTCCTAAGGGCCCTGCCCCACTGGAGAGGGGGTCTCACACAAGGGGCCACAAGGCCCTCCCTTCTTCGGCCAAGGCCCTCTCCTTGTTCCATCAGCTCTAGACCATCTCCCCGCTGTCCCTCCACCCACCAGGCTGGCCCCTGCCTCAGGCCCTTTGCACAAGCTGTTCCCTCTGCCCAGACTGCTGTTCCTCCGTCTAAGCTTGCGGCTCACTTCTCTCTGACCGCCAGTCTTTGCTGGAGTGTCATCATCAAAGCCCTGACTCCCCATGGGATGGTGTTAGGAGGTCCTGAGGTTTACATGAGGTCACGAGGATGGAGACCCATAATGACGAGTGGCCTTAGAAGAAGCCACCAGTATTCTCAAAGCTCCCCCTTCTTCCTCCCTCTCTCTGCTACGTGAGGACACAGCGAGAAAGTGCCGTCTGCTGGTCAGGAAGAGGACCCTCGCCAGCACCCAAGCACACGGCACCCCAACCCTGGCCTTCTGGCCTCCAGAGCCGTGAGGAGAAAACGTCTACTGTTGCTGCCCCGGCCTGCGGTGCTTTGTAAGGGCAGTCGGAATGGACCACGACTGTCACCTCCCGAAGCTGCTGCAGCCTGCCTCCCCTGTTCCTATCCACACCTCCCCTGCTGGTCTTGTCTTTCTCCCAAAGCTCATCCCATGTGGCCCGCTCCCGGGCTGCCCTTTCTTCACCTATTGGCTGCTGGACGCGGCTTAGTGGTCTCGGTACCAGTGAAGGCCCCAGCAGTGCCTGGCACACGGCAGGGGCCTGGTGACCGAGCGGCGGGCATTTACTGTGTATCTGCTGCGTGCAGGACCCTGTGTGCCATTTCTCACACACTGTCCCCTCTGGGCCCTCTTAGGCGCACGGACGGAGGGTGCATCCTCCATTCCTGCGGCTGCCCAAGGGCCACTGGGCTGCTGGAACAGGAGGACCGTGCTGCAGTCACGCCTGCCTCGCCCACCCAGGGCCCGAACGTAACAGGTTTATGGGCTCTCAGGCTTGCTGGCCTCTCACTCCTGCCAAGCTCTGTTCCCAGCACTACCGGTGGGTCCGTTCCCCAGATGGGGACACTGAGGCACAAGTGGGTCAAGTCACAATCAGCTGGCCAGGGCTGGAGCCCATAGCCTAAACTGCAGGGGATGTCATGCCATGCACATCCCTGACCCCAAGGCCACCCGTCGGGACGTTCAGGGGACTTCTCCCAGGGAGGCTGATGGCATGCTCCCCCGGGAACTCCTGTGTACTGTGCTCACGATGCCCTGAGCAGGGCCCAGAGGGTGAAGGGCTGTGGAGCATGGTCAGCAGGGCCGAGGGCAGTTGCACACCCTGTGGGACAGGCAGGGCCATCGGGGACGGGCCAAGGACAGGGGGAGGTCCTGTAGGGCTCAGGGCTGGCTCCCTCCTCCTAACGTGCCAATTATGTTGCCCGAACCAAGAGCAGCAGCAGAAACTCCATTGTGCCTGGCACCCTTGCTGGGGTGGGGGATAGGGCAGCCCAGGAGCAAGTGTGGGAGGCCCGGGCCTGTGCCCTCTGGCCAGGGAGGCGGGGGCTGGTTGCCGTCAGGGTCTCATAGAGGCCACACACCCAGAGAAGCTGGACAAGGGCAGCAGCTGGCAGGGAGGTGCCCCCCAGACACACTTCTGGGGCTTCTCTGCTGGCTGGGGAGGGGCCGGCAGAGGGCGGTGAGATTAATACGCTGACTAAGCCGCGCCAAGGTTCTTCGCCCTCCAGCCGCATGGAATTCTCCTTGTGTTTAACTGGACACCAAACCCACCAGCCTCTGCCACGCCCACCGCCCATAGACTACGCCCACAACAGCAAGGTCACGCCCCACCACGTCCCCGCCGAACTGAAGCCCCGTCCCCAGACGACTTCCTCCTCCCCGCCCCCGCCCCGCCCACACCCCTCTGGGCAGAGCCCTCCTGTGCCCCCAGCCCCCGGCGCCCCCTCCGCACGGGCCAGGCTCTAGCATGGCTCTGCACCCCACTTCCCTCCTTCTGCTCGCAGATCCACCCCGCGTTCCGCACCTGCAGAATGGGGAGGCTGCGTGGGTCCTTCCGTGGCGCCCCAAACCCGCAGCGTCGAGTCCAGACTTCCGGCCTCAAGGCCCTGTCCCTGCCAAGCTCAGCTGAACGGGGGTCTCCCCCAGGGCCGCCCAGACTCTAGGGGTGCAGCCTGCCTCCCGCAGCGGCATCGGGGCGGCGGCCCCAGGCAGGCTGCAGGGCTGCCCTGGGCAGGGAGGCGGACCCTTCCCCAGCCCTGGGGGAGGAGGCAAAGGGCGGCTGGAAGGGGTCCCGCACTCGGGGCGGCACAGCGGAGCCAGGAAGGGACAGAAGCTGCTTTGTTCCAGCGTCCTCCCACTCCGGCCCCCCTTTTCCTTGGCTCCAAGAAAGAAAACGTTGGGAGGACCCGGAGCCGCAGCCTCCACAGAGCCTTTCCAGAGCTGTCCCCAGCCCTGCCCCTAGTTGCTGCTGGGGTCCCAGATGGTGGCAGTGCCGAGCCAGGGACAAAGGAGGGGCACTAGGGGTGCCTCAGGAGCTCTCTGCAGAGCTCCCCACTCTTAAGAAACCCAGGCCATGGGTAGATATAGGCCTGGATATCCCGGGGGGCACATTCCAGCCCATCCCCCACCCACCCACCACCATCGGTAACAGCACCTTGGTCCCACGGGCTGGCTGAGGGCCCCAGAGCCTCTGCTCCTTCCTCTGTCCTCGGCCTCTGTGGTAGCTGACATGCACCCCCAATTTCCCAGGAGAGGTCATCGTCAGAAATCCATGAGCACCATGGCACAAAAACCCAGGGGATGGCTGGGCACGGTGGCTCACGCCTATAATCCCATCACTTTGGGAGGCCGAGATGGGAGGATCGCTTGAGGCTGGGAGTTTGACACTGGCCTGGGCAGCATAGCGAGGCCCTATCTCTATAAAAACATTTAATTATTAAAAGTAAAATAAGAAAAAGAAACTCTGGCAGCCCAGCACCACATCCAAGCCTGGTATTCCCAGCCTGGTCCTCAGCAGGCCTGGGGGGCACCAGGTACGTTCTGGGAGGCAGGCATCCCTTCTCGGGGGCTGGGGCTCAACTCCTGGCAAACTCAAGACCCTCGGGGGTTGGGGACACATGGGTGGGGCAGTTGCTACCCCTAGACCTGCCCCTCACCCACTTCCAGCCACCTGAGGAAGTCAGCCCAACCTGGCACCACCCCCAGCACCTATTAGTCTATTCGCTTTGTGGGGGATGTTCTGTCCTGTGTGCAGCACTGCTGACTGGCATGGCACAACCAGCGGTACATGAATGAGGTCACCACGGTGGCCTCGCCTGGCCTTGGGCCTTGCCTGATTACCGCCCCAGGCACATGGGGCTCCCCCAGCCCAGCCCAGCCCTCTGGCTGATGCCCTCTCGCCTCCCAGCGGCCCTCTCCCACCTGGGTCTGAGGACAGAAGCCCTCCCTGCACCGAGTGCTCCAGGGGCAGGTGGGGAGTGGAGGCCCCGGAGCAGCCAGCGGGGCAGTAGGCGACCACCTCCTGTCCTTCAGCCAGCAGCCCTGCGGCGCCACCCAGGACGTGGGTGGGAGGGGCTCAGGGTGAACCTCAGGCCTGTGCTGTCCCTGAGGCCAAGAAGAACTGGCTTGCAGGGCCATTTTCTGGCGGCTGCCACCTCAGCCATGCTGGCCCGGCCTCTATTCCACCCCTCCCCAGCTCCCAATCCGGTCTGTGCCGGGGGGGAGCAAGCCCCCCCCCCACCACAACCCTGGCACTCACCCTGGGCCTCATAGCCGGCCAGGTCAGGCTTCTCTGAGGCTGCTGGGCTGGTCAGGCGGCCGAGCACCAGCTGCAGCTGCGCCACGTTCATGCGGGCCGTGAGCTCCCCATGGCGGTCCCCGATCTGCGGTGAGGGGGGTGGTGTGGGCAGTTGTGGCTGGGGGCCCTGCTGTGGGCTCCAAGGGGACCTCAATGGCCCCCAGTACACCCATCCCTGACCTTCTCAGTGACCTGAACTGGTCGCTGACCCCTGGGCCTCTGAGGGAACCAGGACTCACTGAGGACCCGGAAGTGGAGTCTGGGGCTCTGTCCCTGGGTGAGGTGGCCCTACAGGTCCTCAACAGCCCCTAATCCCACCCCAGAGATGCTCGGGCTCCCAGGCAGCCAGGCCTGTGCCCTCTGGTGCACGAGGGGCCCGGCCCCGCCCGGCTGCACCTCTCTCAGCCCTTGTGCGCCGAGGCTCTGTGGGGGACCGGCCCAGGAACATCCACATTTCTCAGGCACTGTTTGCTTAAGTCAAGCAGAAGAGAGGGTGACACGACGTGGGGGGCACTGCCACATGGAGCGCTGGAGGGCCCTGGAGGCTATAGCCTGCACTCAGAGGGACACGGGGGCTGCCTGCTGGCTGCCAGTGGAGAAGCTCTCCAGATAAGGGCTCTGCTGACCTTCCCATGCCCGCCCCTCTCCACCCTCACCTGGGCACCTGCAGGCCTCCCCACGCGGCCACCTCCCACACAGGGCTATCATGGTCGGCAGGGGCTGGCACCATCTTTAGCATGAACAGGCTCGGGGTGTGCAGAGGGAGGTGGCGTGGGAGTGGGTGATGTAAGGACAGGCCAGGAGCCGGGAGGCCCAGAGTTCATCTGTGATGTTCTGCCCTGACCACAGTAGGAAGGTGCTAATGGACAGAGCCCACAGAGACCCTGTGCAACCTCTCCAAGGAGGAGGAGACGCAGCTGCCCAGGAAAGCACCAGCTGGGGGCTGCGGGAAAAACCCCCGGGTGCGGTAGACACGTTGTCACCAGGCCTCAGAAGGACCAGGCGGCTGCAATGGCCCTGAAAGGATGAGGGGCGGCCCAGGCACGCAAACGCTTGCTCGGGACAGAGTGAACCCGGCCCATCTGGAGTGGGCTGGGCAGTGCCCGGGGCCTCTAGGGGCAGGCCTGGCTCACCTCCTGGGAAATCTGCAGGTGCTTCTTGGCGAAGGTCAGGGCCTGCGCCGGGCGCCCCATGGACACGTAGGCATTTCCCAGGCTCCAGCACGCCCGGCCCTCGCCCACTCTGCCAGAGAGGGAGACGGGATTCATACACGCCCTCTCCAGGCCTGCCCCCGCCCCAGCCCCTCCCCTGGTGGTCAGGGCCCCAGCATGACCCTGGCGTCGAGGGTCATCGGGGCCCCCAGGTCCAAGGAGCATAGACTGGAGGGCAGGATAACGCCCCCAGCCAGGACCTCCCACAAATTCTGCCACCTTCAAGGAGAAGCCCCAATCAGCTCTACCTTTTTCCTTCCCATTAAAAGGATTAGTGCATACAGCCCAAGCAACCTGGCCTGTGGCCAGCTCTGCCTTTGTGGGCAGTTTCTGGGCCCTTGGCCTCACTCGCCCCCTGGCGGCCAGCGAGCCTCCTTCCTTGCACTCCCTCCACCTTTAGAGGCACCCCCCAAGTCACTGGGTGAGGGGGTGGTTTTTATGTTGGAGGGAAATGCATCTAACAGGAATGTGATCCTTTTCACCTGGACGATTCAGTGGCATTCTGTCCATTCATGCCGTGCAACCGGCACCTCTGTCTATTCCAGAACATTCTCATCACCACCCCACAAAGGAAAACCCTGGGCCACTTTTAAGCCTCCAGGCAGGGCAGCCTTTCAGAAGACCCCTCCTCTCTGCTGCCTGTGAAAGGCCACAGGCCTGTGGCTCTGAGCCTCTTGTTCTGGCCACCACCTACCCCAGACCTGCACACAGGACAGTACTTAGGGGCCTGTGGTTTACCAGCGTGTCTCTGTCCAGAGACTGATATTTACATACATACACAGGTGGTGGGGGGCAACAGGGTGGTGAACTGAGTGATGGGAGGAGGACCCCACCCACTTGTGCCAGGGGTCAGCGGCCAGCCCTGTGTCCACACTGTCTGGCTCAGTCCCCACAGCGGTGCTGCCCGGCCCGGGTCACAGCACGGTCAGTGGCAGAGGAGGGGATGGGACCCAGGCCACCTCGCCTGGGCCGCGGTAATTCAGCCTGTGGGCCGGGCCGGGTCTGCCCACCGCATCCGCGCCACGCACCTGTCGGCCAGCTCCTGCGCAATGAGCAGGTGCCGCAGGTGGTACTCGGCCGCACGCTCGTAGTCCTGCAGCAGCGTGTACGTGTTGCCCAGGCTGTAGCAGGCCTGCGCCTCCACCGCCTGGTCCCTCAGCTGCCGAGACAGTTGCAGCGTCTTCCTGTGAAGAGTGGCAAGGTCAGCCCCCAGGAGGAGGGTTCCAGGGTGAGGGGTGGAAGGTAAGAATGGGGACGCGGTCTGCCCAGTGGTCCCCTGCCCTGGAATCCCGCTGGGGCCTCTCTGGGGTCCAGCTTCATCCCCACCCTCCCATGGCCACAGAGCCGGACTGTTGGCTCCAGGGTGACAGGCGGTCCTGGCAGGCTCTGGCAAGTCGCCTGACCACCCTGAGCCGCCACTCCTCCCGGGAGGACGTGGGACTGCTGTGCCCACTGCTCAGGCTGAGATGGGGTTAAGTTTAGGGCTGGGTACAGGACCTAGTGCTGACAGCCAGGCTCCACCTGGCAGGCACTGCTCTGGCTCAGGCCAGGAGGCAGATGGCCCAGAACTCCCATAAGCCGGCTCCCCCACCGCCTGCCTCCTCTTGAGCTTTGTCCGTCTGCCTTCCCGGTGCAGCCTAGAACCCCACCTTGACTTCTGGGGAGGTGAGGGAAGGCAGTCAGATTCCCACCTTGGGGCGGGCACCTCCTTGCTCTGGCATCCAGCTCCCCCTGGCCTGCTGTTTCCCTGGGAGATTGTGGGGACCACCTACTTGTAGTACTCAGCAGCCACGTCGAAGCGCCCCAGGAAGACGTGGGCGTTCCCCAGGTTGCTGTAGGCCCTCCTCTCGGCCGCCTTGTCTCCAAACTCCTTAGCAATGGCCAGGCGCTGCGGAGACAGACCCGAGGCCAGGCGGTCATGGAGCAGCCCTGGGGCCTGATGTGGGTGGACAGGGGCTGCCTCCCTGCCCAGGTGGCCGGCCAGAGATCTGTGTGTCTGGGGGAGCAGGTAGGAGCCGCAGGATCAAGTGCAGATGAGGCCGGGGCTCGGTGGGGTGCGCCTGCTGCCGGGCCACACCACCGCGCCCTGCTTTCAGGGACCGCCAGAGGGGTGGCTCAGCCCTGCCCCTGCCGCAACCCGACCCCTCCACCCCGTCACCCTGCCCAGCTCACCTCCTTGTGGAAGGTCGTGGCCTCTGTGAAGTTCCCCAGCAAATAGTGGGTGTTGCCCAGGTTACCGTAGGCCCTGCCCTGCGCTGCACGGTCGCCCAGCTCCTTCACCAGGGACAGGTTCCTCCTGGGGGCCGAGTGCCTCTGAGCCGTGTACCTCCCAGCCCACGTCCTCACCCACCCCAGGCTAGAAGAGCTGAGCAGTGGCCTCTATGCGGCCCTCAGGGCCACACCCTGGAAAGAGGGTGGTTAGGGGTGGGCTCTAGCATCCTCGAGCTCTGAGGTCTGGGACTTGGTCAGGTCCCCCCAGTCCCGGACAGGGGCAAGCTCAGGAGAGGGAGCTTGCAGCTGGGAAAGGGGGGCTGGGCGGACCTGCCATCACCACCCTGGGAGCTGCCGGGCGGTGTGGGCCTGGGGTTGGGGGTCTGGAAGTGTCTGTGGAGCTCAGAAATGCACAGACCAGCCCTGGTCCCTGGGCCGGCCCAGCCCCACTCACTCATAGAACTCGGAGGCCTTGCACAAGGTCTCTCGGACATCGGGCGGCAGGTGCCCGGGGTCCTGTGTGGCATTCGCGGCGTTCCAGGATAGCTGCTTGCCCTTGGCGTGGTACACGTTCCCGATGTTGTAGAGGGCCCTCGCCTCCCCGACCTGCGGGCAGCACGGAGGGTTGGGGGCGTCTCCACGGCCCCCCATGGGATGTGCAGAGCCAGTAGGCTGGTGTCCTCACTGTCCTGGCTCTCGATGCTGGGGACTTTGGGGGCTCCCACTGAGTCACAGACACTAAGGCAGGGGCGGAGGCCTGAGGATGGGACACCTGGGAAGCCAGCCTCCCTCGCCATCCCTCCCTCCTCTGCGGATTGGTGTGGCCAGGGTGCCAGGTCCTCAGCTCTGTCCTCTGCTGCCCAAGGCTGAGAGCTCCAGCTGGGACCAGACGCTGCGGCCTCAAGCCCAATCGGCCACCTCCAGCTGGCGTGATGGGGGGCAAGTCACATCCCCCCAGCCTCAGTTTTCTCGCCTCACAGGGTCACGGAGGGAGGTCAGCAAAGCCTATCTCGGATGCAGCACAAGCGGGGACGGAGCCCCTCTCCCTGCTGTCACCACCACCATCGAACTCGGCCTCCCACTGCTGCAGCCCAGAGCCACCCCCTGCCTCCCACTGGGCCCCCCAGGGAATGAGTGACTGGGGGTGTGGACAGACTCAAGGGGAGGTCACTGAGAGGGGCGGCAGAGCTGAGGGTGGAAGATGGGGGCCTGGGCTGCAGTGTCAGCATGGTCAGCACAGGCTGGGGCAGGGGGGCGCTTTGGGGGCCCACACTCTCCCGGGTCACTTGGGATCTAGGGGACCGACCTCCCTGTCATCCCTCCCATGAGGGGCTGAATGATGGCGTGTCACCCGCCCGCCCCGACCGGATCTGGACGCAGGCCGTGGCAGGGGTGGGAGGCACCTAGCCCCGGACCAAGCCCCTACCTTGTCTCCCTGCTCTTGGGCGATGCTCAGGTGCCGCTGGCAGCAGACGGCAGCCTCGTCGAAGCGCCCCAGGACCTTGAGTGTGTTCCCCAGGTTTCCGCTGGCCTTGGCCTCCCCCATGCGGTCACCGATGGTCCTAGATGGCAGGGAGCAGTGAGGGGCCAGGCTGAGGACTGGTCAGGCCCCTGGGCCAGGGGAGGCTGAGTATGGGGTGGGGTAGCTGGGCCTCAGGGACTAGTGTGGAGTGGACAGGAGCCTGCGTCCCCTGAGGCTGTGCTGGGCAAGTGAGGCCCCAGGGCAGCCCTGGGTGTGGGCTCTGCTGGGCTGGGTCTGGGGCACAGGATCCTGCCTGTCATCACACAGGCTACAGAGGTGCCAGGAGCTATACACAGGACCTCAGGCCTGGGCCTGGGGCAGGGGGCTGGGGTCTGCAGCTGTTAGGGTTCGGGGAGGATTTGAGGGGCCTGATGGTGGAGAACTAACTTCCTGGTAACTCATTCAGAGGATATTTGCTGCATGCCCACCAAACACTGGGCTGGGTGCTGAGGAGCAAGTGTGAGCTCACTGGCCAGTGTGGGAGGGTTGCTCCAAGAAGCTCTGCCCTGCTGGGAGGTCAGGGCGGCTGCAGGGCTGAGGAGGAGGGCGCTGGGCAGGGCTGAGGCAAGGGAATCGTGCTCCTGCAAAGCATGGCCTGGGGGCTGGACCTGACTGGAGACCCCAAGACCCCAAGAAGTGGCGGGCAGTGGGTTGGGGAGACTGGGGAGTGGATGACGCTGGGCAGGAAGGAGGCTGTGAGTGGGCGCTTGGGGTCCATGGGAAAGCAGGGACTGCCCCCAGGGCAGGACCACACCTCACTGAGCAGTGGCCGGGAGTGGGCCCGGGGCTTGGGGCCAGGGAAAGGGTGGCGCTCTGAGCCACACAGGATCACAGGCAGGCCACGCATAGTCTTGAGTGCTCACACACAGCACGCGGGTCACGGCCCAGGCTCTCAGCAGACACACAGACCCACTCACGCCTGTCAGCTGAAACCCAGCTCCCTGCGGGGGTCCCAGAGCCCTGGCTGCCCTCCAGGTGAGGCCTTCCCAGCTGCGTTCCCTTACACCCTGCTCGCCCTGTCCCCCTTTTCAAACTGTAACTGCTGAGGACAGGAAGTGTCCACCCGCCAGCAGGGCCGCCCCACTCACCGTGCCAGCAGGAGGTCGTGCTTGTGGTACTCCAGCGCCCGGCCGTGCTCCTTCAGGTAGAAGTAGGCGTTGCCCAGCTGGCTGTAGATGGCACTCAGTGTCTTCAAGTCCTCGGTGCCCACCTGCACGGCGGCCTCAAAAAAGGCCACGCCTGCCTTGAAGTCGCCCGCCTTGCACAGACGCTCGCCCTCCAGTGCCAGCTCCAGGCACGATGCCTCCATCCTGCGCAGAGGAGCTTGGTGTCATGGCTCACTCCTGGCAAGGTCACCCCGGTGCCCGGGCACCTCCGTGACTTCACTACAGATGACGCCCTGTGTGGGCTGGGGTCCACGCCACATCTGTGCTCACAGACCTAAGTGTCTCTTTGGGGTACAGGCCCGGAGCACGTGTGGGGCCCAAGGGTGCCCTGGCCGGCACACCTCTGCCAACACCTCCTGTCCACCCCTTATGCGGCCAACGTCAGGAATACCACGGGGGCAAAGGTGTGACTTGCCGGAGTCTGTGACTCCAGCAAGATCCTCAGGCCCAGGGGCCGGTGCTGGAGGGGGCGTGGCTCCCATACCTTGCCTTCACCCAAATCCCAGCGGTACGGGCTGCAGGGGCCAGGTACCCTTGCCATCCTCCTGAGCAACCACGGCTGCTGGGAGAGGCCCCCCCCAATTCCCACCAAGAACAACTGAGGCTCCCACACGGTAGTGGAGGCTGGTGAAGGCCACGTGGGGGTCGAGTGGGGTGGGGAGCTGATCTCAGCCCCTCCCCCACCCCCAAGCTCTCCCAGCCGGGGCCTGGGGATTCAGTCAGCCTCCAAGCCTCCAGCAGAGACCGTGCTGGGGAGGTGTGGCTGACGGTTAGCCAGTCCCAGCCCCTGTCCTCCTGGTCCCCCACCCACAGAGCTAAGCACTCGCCACTGACAGCCAGGACAGGCCTGAGAACCCACTGTTCCCACGTGCTGCCCACCACAACCAGCGCTGCTATGGGAAGATGCGGACGGCGCCCCGTCCCCGGATGAACTCCACCCTGTGAGCGGTGCCCAACCCCAAGGACCAGTCCCTCTGCTGAACACCAATGCCCTGGCTGGCCCTGGTCCCCCACCTTCGAGCAGGGACTTCAGAGAAGAAACTCTTCACCCTGGGCCCTGCACAACCCCCAAGGAGCCCGTGCGTCAGCTGCCACCCTAGCCCTGCTCACCGAGGGACCCCACCCCGGGCCTTGGGGAGCTGCCCTCGGCACTCAGCTGCCAGGGAGGAGTGTGGGGGTCACTATGGCTGCCCGGCTCCACACTTCCCTGCTGCCTGCCCTGGGGCTGGGTGTCCTCCTCCCTCCTACTCGTACAGGTCACCTGGGCCTCAGGCTGCTGCGCTGCCCTGGGTGAAGGGTTGTGGGGAGAGAGCACACCCAGCAGATGCCGTGGGGTACCCAGTGTGAGCAGGCGGGCCTCCATCTGCAGGGTGCCCCCGGGGGTCAGAGGGCGAGAACCACACAAGACTCAGCAAGGGGGCAGCCTTGGGGGGGCCCCAGGAGGTGGCAGACACAGCTGGAGCCCAGGAGGGACCTGATTTCAGAAAAGTGGGGGAAGGGCTCAGCCTCAGCTGCTTGCAGGCCAGCCCCATCACTCCTGTTTGCTTTCTGTTGCTTTTTTTCTTTTTTAAAACTTATTTTGCTATTATTAATTTTTTTTTTTTTTTTTTTTTTTTTTTTTGAGACAGAGTATTTTTTTCTTTCTCCCCCTGGGGGGCAGTGGCCCAATCTCGGCTCCCTGCAAGCTCCGCCTTCCTGGTTCCCGCCATTCTCCTGCCTCAGCCTCCTGAGTAGCTGGGTCTACAGGCAACCCGCCACCTCGCCTGGCTAATTTTTTTTTTTTGTATTTTTTAATAGAGAGGGGGTTTCACTGTATTAGCCAGGATGGTCTCGATCTCCTGACCTCGTGATCCACCCACCTTGGCCTCCCAAAGTGCAGGGATTACAGGCGTGAGCCACCACGCCCGGCCCTATTACTATTTTTATAGAGACACAGTCTTGCTCTGCTGCCCAGGCTGGAGTGCAGTGATGCGATCTTGGCTCACTGCAGCCTCCATCTCCCAGGATCAAGCCATCTTCCTGCCTCAGCCTCCCAAGCATCTGGGACTGCGGGTTTGCACCATCACGCCCAACTTCCTTTTTTTTTATTAGAGACGAGGGTCTGACTATGTTGCCCAGGCTGGTCTCAAACTCCTGAGCTCAAGCGATCCTCTCACCTCAGGGCCAGGGCCTCCCACCCACTACCTGCCGGGTGCCTCACAGCCACCTCACCCCATCCCTCTGGGAATGGCCATCCGGATGCCACGTGGGTCACAGGAGCCCCGTCGCCATGGCAACCAGTCAAGCCCCATCCTGCGGCCAGCCCCAGGCACCGGGCTTCCTAATGAAGGCTCGCTTGCCCCGCCCAGCCGCTTGTCAAGTGGTCTCACTCGGCTTCCTGCCCCCTCCTTCCAGGCAACGTTGGAGGAGAGGGGCTGCAGGCCTGAGGCCCGGGTGTCTGCGGAGCCCAGACGCTGCCGCTCCGCAGATCTGATTATGGGAGCCGCCTCCTGCCTCCCTTCTGGCCGGAGACGTGGCATTCGAGGCTCAAGGCAAAGGAGGCTTCTGGCCTGGGAAGGGCCTGGGCCTAAAGGTCGGGGAAGGGTGCACGGATGGGCCTCGGTCATTCTGCACCTCCAGTTTGGGATCCAGGCAATGCAGCCAGCCACCAGGTGGGGTGTCCCCTCCACTCATCCCAAGACAGCCTCCAACCACGCCCTGGCACCCACACCCACGTGACCACCCCACCCACTGCCCGCCGCACCTCTTCCTCTGCAGGTTTCGCATCTTCTGCACGTAGAGCCACAGCTCCAGGCCCACGGGCAGCAGCAGCGGGCGAGGGCGGGGGGCGCCATACACCACCTTGCACACGGCCTTCTCCGCCAAGCTCAGGGCCAGAGGCGGGTCCTCCACAGCGGGAGATGGCATTGCCAGGCCCCAGGCCCTCCTCCCCCAAGCCAGCCCTTGCTCCACCATGGCCACGGGTCCTGGCGGGTGAGCTGGCCTCAGGCTTCCCTGCCCTCCGACCTCCAGGATGGTGGGTTTAAAGCTCGGTGGGGGACGGCCAGCCCTCCAGCAGGTGCCCGGGGGCCTCCTCAGGCCCTGACGTGGATCAAGGGATCAAGGACAGCTCAGAGGCTGGGTCAGCCTCATCAGCAGCGGGGCGGGGAGCCCTGGGGTAATCCCGACCGGCGTGCTCCTCTGGGGACTGGGACCAGCGGCACTGCCCTCCTGCCAGTCACCCACTAACTCCCCCGCAAACATTTATCCAGTTCCCAGCGGAGGCTGCTCTGCCCCAGGACTGGGCTCACTCGGGAGCGCCAGAGTGTGAGTGCCCCCAGCCCAGCACCTCTTCCCCCATACCTGGCCCGGGCTGGGCAAAGCTGGAATTCTGGGCAGTGGCGGCCCCGGCCCCGCCCATTTCTCCAGGCCCCTCCCATTTCTCCCGGCCCCTGTGCCTCCTCCGCTCCCCCCCCGACCCCCCCCGGCCCCTCCCATTTCTCCAGGCCCCTGTGCCTCCTCTGCTCCACCCCTG
>NC_045447.1:1993244-1996873 GCF_002776525.5 Piliocolobus tephrosceles
CCTCCCATTTCTCCAGGCCCCTGTGCCTCCTCTGCTCCACCCCTGACCCCACCCCCGGCCCCCTTCCCAGCCTCCCTGGCACCAGCCCACCGTGCCGGCATGGCGCGGCAGAGGTGGGCTCAGAGTCCTCACTATGCCAGCCCCATGTCCACCGGGCCCTCTGTGCTCTCCCTCACCTGACTGGCCAAGGTGCGAACAGGGGCCCAGGTCTAATAGGGTCAGGGCCACGCGGGGCCTGGGGGATGCCGCTCCCCAGGTCATGGGGCTTGGGAGGCATGAACCACGCCTCAAACTTCCCAAACCCCCGACATCCTTCTCAGCTGGGCTCCCAGCTCCTCCAGCCACCTGTGGCCCATGAGGAGGCTGGAACCCGACAGAGGTGGAGGATTGGAGGGGGACGGGTCTGGTCCCTGAGACAGCCACAGGGTCTGAGCAGAGGCAGGAATCCAAGGACAGGTGGCGTTCTTCAAGCCCTGGGCTCTGTCCTCCCCACTCTGAGGCCTTGTGGGCTCAGGGGTCCTACTCAGGCCGGGCCATTTGTCCACCTTCAGGACAGCTTGGCCAAACAGTGGGGCAGGGACTAGAATGCCTCCCCCTTGTCCAGTCCCCGTCAACAGACTGAATCCCAAACCCTCCATGGTGGCTGGGGTGCCCACCACCAAGGCCAGCTCCCAAGCCAGCACTGCAGCTCCTACCACCTCCAGCCATGTCCCTGAGTCCCAGCCCTGCTAACACAATAGGCACCTGCCCCTCCCCAGGGCTGTCACCTACATGCTGGCCCATGCGCAGATGCTCAAGAGACCCTGCTCATAGCTGGCTCTATCTGCCCCATCCTCCAGCCAGACACCCCCAGGGAAACCACACTGACTCCCCTTCAGTGGCCGGGGGAGGGGAGAGAGTGAGGAGCAGGACTGGACTGGAAGCATGGCAGGAGCTGGAATCACGGGAGAGGGGACTGACGGTCACCCAGCTGTAGGAAGCACCTGCGGTCAGGCTTGCCAGAAATTCCTAGGGCCTGTCGCTGCCCAGCGGCCCACCAGGGATGGTGCCAGGACGGGGGACGGGAGGGACGAAGGACGCAGTGAGGATGGGGAGTAGCATGGCCATGTGGCCGGAGAGGTTGCGGGGAGCCCAATCCCCACCTGAGGACGTCCTGTCTAGGAGCTGATGGCTGCTGCTTGGTGGGCACCTCTAACAGGGTCACCCCAAGGTGGGTTGCTCTATTGCCCCCTCCCCGTCCCAGCCCTGGGGAGCACTCAGCTGGCCTTAATGCAGCTGCAAGGCCAGGAGCGGAGAGGACCACCCAGGGCTTCCCCACTTTCCGGGGCCTCCTTAGCCACCGGCCCGTCCCTGCCAGACCCCTTCACCCCAAAGCCCTGCTCTGGGCCAGGGGGTCCCTGGCAAGTGGGCCAGAGTTCTGAGCATTAACTCTTCCCACCGACCCAGCACCCAGGGCCCCTCTGGGGACTTGGTGGGCTCACGGGCACATTCTTCGGCTTCACTCTCAGTGTGTTTTCCAGGCATAGTTCCCCATTTTAAAAGCTGGAACTCCCCTCTCCAGGAAGGAATGTCAGTGCGGGAAGGGGGTAGACGGGGCAGAGGAGACCTTGGGCCAACCTGGAGCTCCGTCCACATTGAGGAACCCCAGTACAGCCACACGAGGAGTGCCCAAATGGATTCCACCCACCGCCAGGGCATCCACGTGCCCACTGCCCACGCCAGCAGGTGGGCTGCCCCCAGCATGTGGGTTTCAGAAGACAGGAGACTTTTCCATGTCTTGCTCTCCAGTCCCAGCATGATAGCAAAGGGCCCTCCCATCCGGCCCACAGCCTCCACTGGCCCAGGACGCCTCTAGGCATCCATGCCCACCCCCTCTGAAGTCAGCTCTGACCAGGAAGCGCCTGCCCAAACCTGGCTGTGGCCATGCAGGGGTCCAGACTCCCCGGGGCCCTCATCACAGACCCTGCTGGAAGGCTTGGTGCGCTTCCCTCAAGTCCGGGCCTGGCTCAACCCTGGAGCTCACCTGGACTCCCTGCTTAGGGGGATGCAAGGCTGGGCCGGGGGTCTCTGAGTGGTCCCTCTGAGCACTGCCCCTGCCCAGGGCTGGCTCCTGTCTGGCGTGTCCCCAGGGGACCCCAGGCTTCCAGCTGGAGCCTGGAAAATGCCCGACTCTGTGGTCAGCTGTGCAGGGCTCACCCAAGGCTAAGGTCCTGGATACCAGTCTCTCACAGTTCCACACACACAGTCTCCCACAGTTACACACTCACACTCAAACTGACTCCAGCCAGCGCTGCCATCCATCCCCCTGACAGCACAGCTGCCCTGGAGCACATGCGGCTGTGGCTGTGATCAGATCAGCAGAGGAAACCCTTGAAAATTCTTTAGAGCAGGCCCCTGGCAGCAGCTGCCAGCAAAACCACCCTCACGCCCCTCCCCTGCGTGGGGCCCAGGAGCCAGGCTAGGGGCTCAGCGCTCCATCCAGGACGGCACAATGGGGCTGTGTCTGGGACCAGAGCACAGAGCAGACCGGAGGCAGCGAGGCCTCTGTCCGCTGCCAGCGCCACCAGTGCCTCCTTTTGGGTGCCCTAAGCAGAGGTTGCTGCTTGGCTGGGGCCAGAGACTCCTTGGGGGCCAGGCTAGGCACCCCCAGGGGTCAGCAGCTGGGACCTCTATCAGGGAGGTCACCAGGTTTCAGGGATGTCCACAGGACAGTAGTGTCCCTCACTCTGGGGAGCCTGCCTCTGATGGCTACCACCCATTCCCAAGCCCCTGCCTGGACTTCACGCTCCTGTGGCTCTGCCTGAGGCCTGGCACCACCCAGCCTTGCTTGGGGCACCAGGCACCTGCCCGGCTGGGCCCAGGGCACCCTCTAGGGGGACACTGGGAGTCACCAGGCAGGCATGCCAGCTGGGGCAGGGCCACCCTGTCATCCCCAACAGGCGTGGGGCACAGAGCCCAGCCACTGGGATCACCCAGGAATGTGCCTGGAGGGCAGGTGCCTTTTCAGGCAGGTACACACCCACCTGGCTGGCTCCAACCCAGCTAGGTCCCAATGGGCTGGTGAGGAGCAGAGCCCCATCCAAAGCAGTCAGGTCTCTTTGGCCATGATGCCCCTGAGTGCCCCAGGCATGGCAGGGCCAGGCTTGGGAGAGAAGCTCACCACGGTGCCCCTGCCAGGTGCCAGGGGAGTGAGGCTGGAGAAGCTGCCCGCCCCGCCTCCGGCCCCTCAACCCCCACCCCTGTCCCCTTGGCTTGGGGAAAAGAGGGCTGCAGGGGACGCCCACGCGGGCCACATGCCTGGCTGGGCTCGGCCTGGAGGGAGGGGCGCGTCCCCAGCCACGCCGCACGCCCGCCGGAGCTGCCTTTGTTCCCGGCTGCAGCCTCCCGCGCGTCCCGACCTGGCCTGGTCCTGGCCCCAGCCCCGGCCCCAGCCCCGGCCCCGGCCCTGGTCCCGGTCCGTCCTACCTGGAGTAGAGGCGCCTGGCGGCTGGGCCCGGGAGCTCTTCGGCCGCGGGCGGGGCCGGGCCCGCCATGGGTCCGGGCCGCGGGAGCGGGAGCCGGGAGCGCCCCCCACGCCGTGGCCGTTTGCCCTCTGCCCGCCCTGCTGTCCGCCCTGCTGTCCGCCTTGC
>NC_045447.1:2001873-2007373 GCF_002776525.5 Piliocolobus tephrosceles
TTTCATCCACAGGCGCCTGGTAAGCCGCCTGCCTCTCCCACGTGGGGAGGGGCTGCTGAGGCCTCCTTGCCTTCCTTGGTGGGCGGCCCACCCCTCGGGGGTCCTCCCCTCCTCTTCTGTGCAGCCCCAGCATGGCTTTGCCCCCTTCTCCAAACTTCCGCCTCTGGCCATGGGGTGCAGGCTGTGGGGATGCTGTCTGCCTGCTTTAGAGAAACCTGGGGCGCTGATGACAAATACAGGCTGTGCTTGGCCTGTGGGACGGTTGGTAAGGCCCCCACCTCTGAGACCCTGGGTGGACACATCCCCCTCCCAAGCTCCCCTGGAATGGGGATGGAGCCTGTTCATTCCTTCCTCCCGGGTGCTGTGCAGGCGTGGGGAGGATGCAGGTAGCACCGTGGGCCATACTCACTCGGGGTCCCAGGACCCCAGCCCCTACCGCCGCCTCCTCCTCCGAATTCCTGGAGCCCTGTGGGCCTGTGTGGTGTGATGTGGCTTCCTCTCCACCCACCCTCAGCTCCTGATGACTTGAGGGGTCCTGCAGCCAGCCAGGCCAGGCCCACAGCCGGCCTCACCCGATTCTGTCCTGCCCCCCACCCCATCCTGGGCCTTCCCGGGGTGTCAGGAGACTCCAGGCCCTTGAAAGGCAGCTGTGACCCTGGCTATGACTTGGACAAGTCTAGGAGCAGGAAATGGGCTGCATTCCTTCGGGGCCCCTCCCTGCACCCCAGCCCCTCCCTGGGGGAGCTGCCCTGAAGTCAGGAAAGTGCTGCCCTGGCCAGACCCTCAGCAGATGCCGCCCCAGGACAGTCAGCGGCTTCAAGCATGGGAAGGAAAATAAACAGGAGGTTAAAAAGGGGTCTGTTGGCCCCGGGCTGATTTGTTTTTCCTGTGTAAGGGAGGCAGCAGGAATGAGAACCATCTGTGCCCTGGAGCGCAACACAAGCTGCCTGCTGGGCCCACATGCCCTCCCCCAAAGACCGCAGGAGCCAGGCAGGGCCTTGCTCCCTTCCAGCCTGGGCCGAGACTGCTGGCCGGCAGGGGCAGTGGGGCTGGCTGGGGCACCACCCTCCTTTGCCACAGGCCTGGGCCTGGCTGCGGGCAGAGAACAGGCCTTCGATTCAAGCTCCAACCTTCCGGGCCGGGCTGCCTCCTCTGGGCTTCGGGCACCCGAGCCAGCATCATTATAAGGGCAGGGGCTGCCGGGGGCCCTGCCTGTGCCAGGCCTCAGCTCAACCCTCTTTCCCCAGACACTGCTGCCATCAGGAGGCCCACAGAGGGTCCCCACCACCACTATGAGCCCCTTGTGGGTCCCCTGGGTTAGTGGTGGGAGCCTGGTGATGAGTGGGGACAAATGACATTGCACAAATGGTGGAGGGAGGGAGGGATTCGCAGCCCCGTAGCTGTCATTGCTGGAGGAACTTCTCCTTGTCTCCTTCCTTGATGCAGGGAGCTGGGAACTTGTGTCCCTGGGCCGGCAGAGCCCCAACATTATATCAGAACTTGTGGGGAAGCCTGCACCCCCGAGGGCTCCGGCTTTGTTAGGCCGAGCTGGGCTACGAGGCTGTGTGACCTGGCACAAGATGCTTTCCCTCTCTGAGCCTCGGTTCTGTCACCTGAGGGCCACCCGTCCTGCAGGATGTGGGGGGTCAATGAGGCGTGGGGTTTGTGCGGTGCTTGTCTGTGTGCCTGGCACACAGCAAGAGCAGCTGGGGTCACATTGTCCTCATACTCATGCCTGGCCCTGCTGGGTCCCTGCAGTGGATCCCAGCTGATTAGGGGTACATCCCCGCCACACTGCACAAAGGGGCATCTCCTCCTATCCAGGGACCTGTTTCTCCTGTCGAGAAAACCTATGAAGGCCCAGGAGACGGAGTGTGACGAGGCCAGGTGACAGGCCTGACATGCGGCGTCCACATCCAGAAGGGAGACCCTGGGGGGACTACCTTCCACTGCCACCCCCTCCCATCAGGCTCCGGACACCCTCGAACCTCCCACCATCCACCTTACCAGATCCCCCCAAGAGCCCGGGAAGCTTGCTCCCCCAGGGGACCAGGAGTGCAGCCCCTTCCATCCCTAACGGGTCTGACTCCTGAAGGGGTGTGAGAGGAAAGAAAGCCATTTCCCATCGACTCGACCTCCTGGCCCCAAGCAGCAGCACAGGGCGCAGGGTGGGCCTCTGGCAGACACGATGGCTCCGTGGTCAGGGAGGCGCCACCTCCCATGTGCCTGGGGAGGGGCCCTCCTAAGCCCCTGCATGGCAGCGCCAAGGGGTTCAAGTCAGCCCCAGCACACTCAGGGCCCTGCTCACTGGTGGCCATTGTCAGTGCCACCTCCACCTTCAGGCGCCTGCCACGTGCCTGCTCTCCATCACTCAGCCCTCCCTGGCACGCACCACTTTGTCCACACACCCTGTGTGTAAGTGGTGACAGCAGTGGCAGCTCAGGCGTCACCTGACCGGGCTGATTCTAAACCTTAGCTCTTCCTTGACCTGTTGCCCTGGACAAGGCTCTGGGAGGTGACGGTGGGACAGCCACAGGGTTCTTGGCTCAGCCCCCAGGAGTGGAGAGCTCGGACTCTGGATGGAGGCGGGCACTTGAGGCTGGTGTGGGCCCCTGGGTGAGGGCCAGGCTCGGGAGAGGCAGCCAGGCGGCCCCAAGCGACCCCAGGAACAGAGAACCAGCACACGCCTCCACTGGTTTGCCAGGACTGGGGGTAGTTGGAGTGTTTCTGTGGTGGCTGTGGCAGTCCACGGCCCCAAGACCCTGACTTCCTCCTGTTCCCACCTCTCCAGGCCCCTTCCCCAACAAGCAGCTCCCGCAGGGCCCAGTGGGGGCTAGGGCCACCAGCAGCTGCTATTACCCACGCTGGGGCCTGATGACTCCTGACCAGCCTCAACTGGATTCCAAGCTGGGGAAGGACGAAGCAGGCTGGGAGTAGGGAGGGAGAAAGTGAAGGACTCCCAAACACACACACACACGCGCGCGCGCACACGCGCAGAAAAAACACTCAGCCTTAGCATTCTTTCCCAGTAATCACTTAAAAAGAGCACTTGGGTTTACCATGTCCACATAATCTTGTTGCTCTGAGAATGAACTTATTCCTCCTCACAGCTTGGGCATGTGTCCCTCCCCATTGCCCAAGTCCCCTCATGACAGCGTCTCCCACGGCCGTGTCCTCTCCTTGGGGACCTCCAAGTCCCTGGAGTTTGGGGACTGCAGGGTGGGTGGAGGGGCCCGCAAACTCCGCAGGGAGCCAGAAGGAAACGGTATCTCCCACCCCTGGGCTGAGCGCTTCGCTGGGAGATGACACCCACACCTGGAAATAGCTCAAGGGCTGCGTGAGGCCGCACGACGCCCACGCCAGTATGAGACACCTGGTTGTGCAGCATTCCTGGCCGATTGCTGGCAACTGCAGGCTTTGTCACCCAGGTGATGTCCCCGGGGTCTGTGGGCAGGCTGTGGGCAGGCAGGGCACACAGGAGGCAGCTCACACTCACTCATCCTGGCAAGGCGGGTCACGTGGAACTTCCTTGGTCTTCCTCACCTGTGCCCTACCCAGCCTGGCAGATGGTGATGCTGTGGGTGCCGAGGAAATACACACACACACACACACACACGTACAGACAGGTGCACACATGCCTGGGAGAGTCTGTGCTGCTTGGCTTCCGAGGGCAGCTCCCCAGGTCCCCCCAGGGTCTGTGGTAAGGGGGAAGTCTTTTAACATCAGCCTAAACCCAACACAACGAGGATGGCAAATCAGCTGCCTCCAATAAATCCTAGGGAGTTCTTCCAAGGCAAACAGAAAATGCACCCCCGCTTTCGCTTTTGGGGGTTTGAGTTGCGAGTTTCCCATCTGTGGAGTGCAATGGCCGGGTGTGAGTCTGGAACCCTCTGGGGGAGAGAAGCCGTGCAGTGCTGGGGTACACATCCCGGCTCCACGTCCCAGCTGTCAGGCCCAGGCGCATTCGGCATTCCCCGCCGGTCTCCACCTCTGAGGGTTGTTGGGAGGCTGAGTGGTGAGGACCGTGGCTGGTGTATGGAGGACACTCAGTAAACGTGGCTGTGCTGGGCTGTGGGCCTCGAAGGAGTTTCGCGGGGCTGCTGTACCAATGACCCGGCACTGGGTGGCCTAAAACAACATGTATTTCCTCCCAGCTCGGGGGGCCAGGGCCCAGAATCGGGGGGTCACAGAGGAGGGTCCATGCTCACCCAGGTCAGTTCTGGGGGCTGCAGGCCTTCCTGGGCTGTGGCTGTGTCGCTGCTATCTCTGCCTCTGCCTGCACGCAGCCTCTCCTTCTCTCCCCAAAGCCCTAGTCTTTGTCTCTTATGAGGACACTCGCCTTTGTCTCTTATGAGGCCTGGCCCTGGGGAGGGCCCCATCCATCTAGAACCTTGGAGAAGTGCGTTTCTCTGGCCGTGAGGGACCCAGCCCCTGGGCTCAGCCACCGAGCCTTTGAGGGGACAGCACGTTTCGTTCGTGGCCCGCAGACAGCCTTGGGACTTTCTCCTCCTCCGGTGGAGACTCTGGGCAATGTCACCGAGAGGACAGCCTAGCAATCCTGAGGAAGGGCGGGGCTTGGGACATGCAGGGACACGCAGACACGGCAGGGAGGTCCCGGCCTGACCACCAGAGAAGGCGTCCAGCCAGCACAAACAGACAGAAAAACTTTCCATGCTCATGGATAGGAATAATCAACATCGTGAAAATGGCCATACTGCCCAAAGCAATGTATAGGTTCAATATTATTCTCATTAAACTACCATTGTCATTCTTCACAGAATTAGAAAAAAAAAACTATTTTAAAATCCATATTTTAAATTTTGGTTCATATGGAACCAAAAAAGAGCTCATATAGCCAAGACAATCCTAAGCAAAAAGAACAAAGCTAGAGGTATGACACTACCTGACTTCAAACTATAATACAGTAACTAAAACAGCATGATACTGATACAAACACAGACACATCAACCAATTTTAGACCAGAGTAGAGAACTCCGAAATAAAATCACACATCTACAATACCTGATCTTCGACAAACCCGACAAAAACAAGCAATGGGGAAACTATTCCCTGTTTAATAAATGGTGCTGAGAGAACTGGCTAGCCATATGCAGAAAACTGAAACTGGACCCTTTCCTTATACCTTATAATACAAAAATTAACTCAAGATGGATTAAAGACTAAAATGTAAAACTCAAAACTATAAAAACCCTAGAAGAAAATCTAGGCAATACCATTCAAGACATAGGCACAGGAGCCGGGCGCGGTGGCTCAAGCCTGTAATCCCAGCACTTTGGGAGGCCGAGACGGGCGGATCACGAGGTCAGGAGATCGAGACCATCCTGGCTAACACGGTGAAACCCCGTCTCTACTAAAAATACAAAAACTAGCCGGGCGAGGTGGCGGGCGCCTGTAGTCCCAGCTACTCCGGAGGCTGAGGCAGGAGAATGGCATAAACCCGGGAGGCAGAGCTTGCAGTGAGCTGAGATCCGGCCACTGC
>NC_045447.1:2007473-2020467 GCF_002776525.5 Piliocolobus tephrosceles
GAGGCAGGAGAAAGGCCTGAACCCAGGAGGCGGAGCTTGCAGTGAGCCGAGATTGCACCACTGCACTCCAGCCTGGGTGACAGAGCGAGACTCCGTCTCAAAAAAAAAAAAAAAAGAGAAAAGACATAGGCACAGGCAAAGATGTTATGATGAAATCACCAAAAGCAATGGCAACAAAAGCAAAAATTGACAAATGGGATCTAATTAAACTAAAGAGCTTCTGCATAGCAAAAGAAACTATCATCAGAGTGAACAGGCAACCTACAGAATGGGAGCAAATTTTTGCAATCTATCCATCTGACAAAGGGCTAATATCCAGAATCTACAAGGAACTTAAGCAAATTTACAAGAAAAAAACAACCTCATTAAAAAGTAGGCAAAGGATACGAACAGATATTTCTCAAAAGAAGACATACGTGTGGCCAACAAACACATGAAAAAAAGCTAAACATCACTGATCATTAGAGAAATGCAAATCAAAACCACAATGAGATGCCATCTCGTGCCAGTCAGAATGGTGACTATTATAAAGTCAAGAAACAACAGATGCTGGCAAGGTTGTGGAGAAATACGAACACTTTTACACTGCTGGTGGGAATGTAAATTAGGTCAACCATTGTGGAAGACAGTGTGGCGATTCCTCAAAGATTTAGAACCAGGAACACCATCTGACCCAGTAATCCTATTACTGGGTCCATGCCCAAAGGAATATAAATCATTCTGTTATAAAGACACATGCATGCATATGTTCACTCCAGCACTGTTCACAATACCAAGGACATGGAATCAACCCAAATGTCCATCAATGACAGAGCGAGTAAAGAAAATGTGCTATGTATACACCATGGAATACTATGCAGCCATAAAAAGGAACAAGTTCATGTCCTTTGCAGGGATGCGAGGGAGCTGGAAGCCATTATTCTCAGCAAACTAATGCAAGAAGAGAGAACCAAATACTGCATGTTCTCCCTTATATGGGAGCTGAACAACGAGAACACATGGACACAGGGAGGGGAGCAACACACACTGGCGCCCGTTGGGGGAGGGTAGTGGGGGAGAGCATTAGGGAAAACAGCTAATGCCTGCAGGGCTTAATACCTAGGTGATGGGTTGATAGGTGCAGCAGACCTATCAGGGCCCGGCCTCGTGATCTCATGTAACCTTCGTTACCTCCTTACTCCGAGTTTCCCACACGGTGAGTGAGGGCTCCAGCTCATGAATTGTGGGACACACACCTGTATCCATGGCACACATTTACCTGGGGAACAAACCCACCATCCTACATGTGTATCCTGGAGCTTAAAATTAAATTCAATTAAAAAAAGAAAGGGGGCTGGGTGCGGTGGCTCACGCCTGTAATCCCAGCACTTTGGGAGGCCAAGGCAGGTGGATCACCAGAGGTCAGGAATTCGAGACCAACCTGGCTAACATGGTGAAACCCCATCTCTACTGAAAATACAAAATAAGCTGGGTATGGTGGTACACGTCTATAATCCCAGCTACTCGGGAGCTGAGGCAGGAGAATCACTTGAACCCGGGAAGCGGAGGTTGCAATGAGCTGAGATGGCACCATTGCACTCCAACCCAGGCAACAGAGCATGACATTGTCTCAAAAAAAAAAAAAAGGGGGGGTCCAGCTAGGGTGTTGGCTGAGGCCCAGTTCAGCGGCTCACAAGCGGGGACCTTGGTCCCAAGACAGGAGGAAGGTCCAGCTCCCAGCCCCCAGCCTGCCCCTGCTTCAGACCCTGCAACCCTGAGCCAAGCGCTGGGCAGCCAGGCAGGCCAGAGGGGCACATGCCAGTCTCACAGTGGGCACGGCAGTGCAGGGAGGACAATGCCAGGTGCTGGGACCACTTCACCATGAGGACGGGGCCAGGAAAGGGCAGAGCAGGGGCTGTGCTCAGGTTGGCCTGGACCTTATGGGGAACATGGGGTGGAGGTGACCAGGCACTGTGGGAGCTGAGTAGGTGCTACTCCAGGTGGTCTCAGGAAGCGCCAAGTCTGCCTTGCTGGGCATCTGGCCCATGCTGGGCTCACTGTTGGCAGCAGACATGTCCTGCCAGATGGCCATGGGATGCAAGGCAGGGCTCCTCCCAGGCCACAGTGCGGCCTTAGTTGGGTCCCCACCCTGCACCCACCCTGCGTCTGTCTGATGGACTGTCTGACCATGATGACACTAAAGCACCGCACCCCCACCTGGCCCCAACTACCCTTTTAGAGTCTCTTCCCTGAGCCTCTGCTCTGCGGTTTCCACCCTGGGCCCAGTGACCCGCTACTGGTTGCCATGAAAATCTGCAACCTCTGCAGCAGCCCCTCCCCACTTCTGCAGGCTGCAGGGGCTCCTCTCCCCTGGGCCCAGGGCCTCCAGGGTAAGCCTAGCAGGCGTCTGGGGAGGGTAGACTGTGTTTCCTGTGCAGGTGCATCAGCTTTGAGCCCCCTAAACACCCCCTTGCATCGACTCAGGGAGTTTGTTCGCACCTCAAACTGTGCGTCACAGAGATCAGGGGCCCAGGGAGGAGACCCCGCTGTGGAACTGGACGGCTGGGGAGGAGCGCGGCATGGAAAGAGGGAGCAGAGCTGGACCGCTCGTTGGGTCCCTGAAAGTGTGACTGTCTGCCACCACGGTCACTTTGTGGGCGAGCCACTGGCCAGCAGGAGTGGCTGATGCCCGGCAGGCTGGACAGTGCCGTGTGCTCGGCTGCTCAGTGTCTCAGCAGTTACTCTCTGGAGAGTGCAGACTGTGATACAAAGACAGCACACTGTTCTGCTCCCAGGAGTCCCCCACACCCCGCACACCTCTGCCCAGGCCTCCCAGGAGCCCACTCGCTCCCCACACGCCTCTGCCCAGGCCTTCTTTGCCTGACGGCTCCATCTTTTTCTTGTAGATTCGTAACCAGCCAGAGAGGCCATTTGCTGTTGCCCATGACTCCGTTTCTATTCTCCCCTCAGGCTGCTTCCCTTCCCCCACGCGAGGGTGACCAGGGCAATGTCAGAGTCCCTCTGAGGGTGACTGCACCATAACCTTCCAGAGCCTCCTCAGAGGCATCGATGTGCAGCTGTACCCATTTCGTTGCTCCCTGAGCCTATCCATCGGTAACCCAGGCCTGGCCAGCTACCCCTCCTCCAGCGGTCCTGGGAGAGCCCCCGAGGGTGGGTGGGCCCTGCGGGACTGGGACTGGGCACCTGCCCACACTGTGGTGCCTTCTGCTTTCCCCACGTCTGTCCTCATGCATCCATGTCCATTGCACAGCGAACCCTGTTGGGCATGCCACCTTAGGGTTCAGTGGGACTTGCTGTGTCAGCTCATGGTGGGCAGCTCTTGCCACCTCATACCCTGACATGCCTGGCTGGGTCCCTGTCTCCACTGGGGTCAGTAGCCCAGCAGGACTTTTCTTTCCTTTTTTTTTTTTGTGATGGAGTCTCACTCTGTCACCCAGGCTGGAGTGCAGTGGCGTGATCTCTGCTCACCACAAGCTTCACCTCCCTGGTTCACGCCATTCTCCTGCTTCAGCCTCCCAAGTAGCCCACCATGCCTGGCTAATTTTTTGTATTTTTAGTAGAGACGGGTGTTTGGACGAACTGAGGCAAGATGGTGCACTTCCAGGTTCTTCATCCCCCCTCCCAACTTTTCCTGCGGGCGCGAAAATGCAGCCGGCGACCCGGGACGGTGCAGACCAACTGGGCATGCGCCAGGTGACGTCAATCCGAAGAGACCAAGATTTACCTGGTCGCACCTGCGGAACGCCCCTGACACGCCCGTGCCCCGTCTATTGCCCTCCCACTCCTAGAAAAGCCGCTCTCGGCCATTGAGCCACGCGGACTTCCCAGCTTCCCCACTGCTGTCGGGACTGTCGGAACTCCGTTGGAGAGCTACACCGGGTTGGGAGGGGAACTCTGCCAGCCTTCTTTGCCGGAGGCCAACAGACTTCTTCCCCACACCTTAGGTTACTAAAATAAACTTGCAGTTTTGCTCTGAGTAACACCCCGGCCACCAAACAACACCCCAACTATGGAGCAACACCTCAGCCACCGAGTAACACCCCGACCATGGAGCAACATCCTGTCCTCTGAGGAACACCTGACAATGGAGTGACACCCCAGCCACCGAGCGACACCCCAACCACTGAGCAACACTCCAACTACCGAGCAACACTCTGACCACCAAGCAGCACCCTGGCAACCAAGCAATGCTCCAACCACTGAGCAATTCTCTGACCACTGAGCAACACCCCAACCACCAAGCAACACTCTGACCATGGAGCAACACCCCAGTCACTGAGCAACATGCTGACCATGGAGCAACACACCAACCCTGACCTCCAAGGAATACCCCAACCATGGAGCAACACCACAGCCAAAATGCAACACCCTGACCACCAAGCAACAACCTGACCATGGAGCAACACCCCAGCCACTGAGCAACACCTCAACCACCGAGTGATGCCCCAACTGCCAAGCAACACCCCAACCTCCAAGGAACACCCCAGCCACTGAGGAACACCCCAACCTCTGAGCAACACCCTGACCACTGAGCAACACTCCAACCACCGAGCAACACCCCGACCACCAAACAACACCCCAAACACCATGCAACACCCCAGACACTGTGCAACACTCCAACCACTAAGCAACACCCCAACCATAGAGCAACACCTCAACCACTGAGTAACGCCCCAACTGCTGAGCAATGCCCCAACTGCTGAGCAACACCCTGACCACCAAACAATACGTGAACCACCAAACATCCCAACCACCAAGCAACACCCCAATCACCATGCAACACCCCAGCCACTGCACAACACCCCAGCCACCACACAACACCCCAACCACCGAGCAACACCCCAGCCACCATGCAACACCTCAACCACTGAGCAACACCCCAGCCACGACGCAACACCCCAACCACCAAGCAACACCCTGATCACAGTGCAACACCCCAGCCACCGCACAATACCCCAACCACTGAGCAACACCCCAACCACCATGCAACACCCTGACCACCAAACAACATCCTGACTAACACTCTGACCATGGAGGGACACCCCAACCACTGAGTGATGCCCCAACTGCCGAGTGATGCCCCGACTGCTGAGCAACACCCCAACCTCCGAGGAACACCCCAGCCACTGAGCAACACCCTGACCTCCAAGCAACAACCTGACCACTGATGAGATGCAACACCCCAACCACCAAGCAACACTCCAACCACTGAGCAACACCCTGACCACTGAGCAACACCCCGATCACTGAGCAACTCCCCAACCTCCAAGCAACACCCCAGCCACTGCATAACACCCTGACCACCAAGCAACTCCCTGACCTCTGAGCAACACTCCAACCTCCGAGCAACACCCCAACCACTGCCCCTTAAATACCTTATGGATGAGATAGGCCTCAGAATCTTTCCAGGTTTGCAGCCATCGTGGCACAGTGGGTGAGTGCTGGGCACGCCGCTGCCGCCCAAGACCCCTGCCCTGTTGGATGCATGTGTATCCCAGAGGCCTTTGCTCACCCAGCCCTGCAGCATCAAGTCACTGATGGGCTGGAGCGATGTGGCATCTGAGGAAGGCCTTGATGGTCTGGGGCAGGGCAGGTACGCATGACCCCGGGGCAGGATGACGAGCCCGTATGGTTGACTGTGCCAAGTCTGGAATGCAGTCCACTTCTGATCATAATGGAGACCGTGCCACATACCAGGAGCTGGCCTGGACCAGTGAGTTACACAGGGCTGTGATGGGGACCGACAGCCCTGCACCTCCTAGAGCCTCATCCTCACCATCTCCCTCCCCTGGGGTGAGGCTGCTTTGCTTTCTTCTCTTGGCTGGGAAGGGGCCTAGTTTTGTGGGTTCCCTTTTGCCTTCCCCATGGGAATCATAACGAGCACTCTTATCCTGCAGACCAAGGGTCCAATGCAGGGGCCCCAGTGGCCCCCTCCCCACATGTCAATCCCAGCCCTTATTTAGAGCCTGGGGTAAGGACCACTGGGAACTGCAGCTTGGGCAGAGCTCTACCAATGACTGCCCCGATGTGGGAGCATGATGACATTCTGGGTCTCTGGGTATCTGTGTCACCCTGACCCCACTGGCCTCAAATGTCCAGCAGTCCCCTATCCCAGTGCAGCTCCTATAGGTCTCTGTCGAGAAGGGCTGGCCAGAATATTACATGTCCCTCCTGGTAACCTCTTCAGTCAACGGTTCCAGGTCTAAAGACTGGCTCAGGTCCAAACCCCAGCAAAGACTATGACTTTTTATTGGGGCTACCGCCCTCAGTCACTCATCCTTAATTTACTCTGCTAGTACAAGTTGACAACTGCCCATCTATCCTGCCCCAGGGACACTGTGTTCATCATCAACTCTCCAGGGCGATGTCCCTCTGACCCTGCCATTAATTAGGATATTTGCAACCACCTGGTGTTTAGCAGTTAAGCATCACCCTCTGGCCTCTGTTATTTTAGGATCTTCTCATTCCTATTGCTATCTGTAACAGCCCCTGGCCTGCAGGAGAGTCCCCATTGACCTCGTTGGAGGTGCTGCTGTCCTTCTGTCCAGCACCAGCCATGTGGTCTTGATCAGTTGTAAGTGATCTACGCTGGAGCACAAGCCACAAGCCTTTGGTGGGTCTTTCTGGATGCATGGTTCATGGTATTTCCAGCCTGGCATGCTTTGGACTTTTCAAGAGCAACTCCAGGAGCTAGAAGACAATGTGGAAAGGCCTTTACAGTTCTCCAGGAAAATGTCTCCCAATTTGGACTTCTATACCCAGCCAAACTAACCATCCAGTGCTCAAACGGCAGGTGGAATAAAGACTTCAGGCATGCGCCCTTTCTCATGAAGCCACTTGAGGGACGTGCTGCCCCAAACAAAGGAGCCTAACTATAAAGAGAAGAGGGCACACAGGAAACAAGGGGTTCCACAGAGGAGAAGCACTGGGAGCTCCAGAATGACCTTGCTGGGGAGATCCTGGGATGCCTCTCTTCCTCTGGCATCAACCTGGTTTGGAGCAGGGGAGAAGATTCTGGAGGAATTTCTTCCAGAAGACTAAAGTGATGATACCTGCCTCAGACGTTTGCATGTACACAGGAAATTTAGACACTTGGAAGAAAATTTGAGGTTCAATTATTCGTAAGTACCAAAAATTACACAATCCAGGGGGAAAACAAGAGGAAAAGTATTTGTAGACCCTACAGGGTCAGCTGTAAATAGTATTTTCATGTAAATTCTGAATATTGAGTTTATGAGGAGGGTGGGGAGGGACATATGTGGTCAGACAAGCTGAGAGGTGGGGTGCATGGGGACCCCCTAAACCTTACAGTTCGGGGAGTGGCAATAGGAATGTGCTTTTTGGTGGCACAGAGTAAATACCGAAGGAGTCAGCTAGAAATGGGAGTGCTTGCTTCTGGGAAAGGGGAAGGGAACTATTTTTCATAGGAAGCCCCATAGCATTATTTGGTTGTTTTGCAAAAACACTTGTAATACTTTTTGCATATTGTAATTATGCAATATTTTGCATAAATAAATACCAATTTATCTACTTTTGGCCCTGCCCCCAGGGTGAGGGAAAGCCCATCACACCCCTCTATTGTGGGAAAGCACCCGCTGCAGCCTCTTCAACAGCAGAAGGACAGGGAGCAGGGAGGGCTCTCCTTTTGTTTGAGGTGGGATCTTGCTCTGTTGCCCAGGCCAGAGTGTAGTGGTGCAATATGGGCTGTCTGTAGCCTTGACCTCCCAGGCTCAAGCAATCCTCCCACCTCGGCCTCCCGAGTATCTGGGACCACAGGCACATGCCACCACACCTGGCTAATTAAAAAATTTTTTTTGTAGAGATAGGGTCTTGCTATGTTGCCCAGGACAGTTTCAAACTCCTGGCATCAAACTATCCTTCCACCTCAGCCTCTGAAAGTATAGGAATACAGGTCTGAGCCACCATGCCCAGCCAAGGGCTCTCTTCTGAGCAACATGGAGCCACACACAGCTCCTGCCAGAGCTCTCTCCTGAGTGGCTGCTGGGCCCCCCACCTCTGTAGACATGGAGGAAGGCTGCTTTGGGGCTGGCACAGCTGCTGAAGTGCACGGGGACCCTCGGCCTGCACCTGGAACCCTGACCCCAGGGCCCGGTGGGAGTGGGGCCTGCCGAGGGCTGGGCAGTGTTTGAGCTCTGTGATCAGGAAGGCTCTTGTTGGTAACACTGTGAATCCTCATGAAGCCAACGCCCCAGACAGGCCCCAGGGGCCGCTCCCTCTCGTCAGAGAGCAGGTGAGCCTAGGGAGGAGCTGGTGTGGCCCCATGGCAGCACTGCTGCCTCGTTTTGTCCACTTGGGGGCCAAAACCCAACGTGAAGGGACGCGGGTAGGGGATGGTCCGGACACTCAGTAGGAATTTGCCTCCTCTTGCAGGTCCCAGGTTCTGTGCACAGCCCTGGGCCAGGTGAACATCCCCCTGCTTCTCTGACATTGATAGACAAAGTCAGGCTGTCCCCAAAAGCCCACACAAGGACAGCACAAATCTGAGCCTGTCCGCGGTGGGAATAAACCCACGAGGGCCTCATCTGGGATCCTTGGACACCTCCTGGCTGTGTTGAGGCAGGCCGAGGGTCCAAGAAGCTCCTGCCGGGGCCGCCCCTTCCCGGCCCCCTGCCCAGGGATAGGGGCCACCTGCAGCATGGCCTTGCCTGGGACAGTGTTGAGAAATCTCTGGGGACCGAGGGATTGCTGCCCCCCAGCTGCCTGCAGAGGAGCAGGACCCCCTGAGCACTGGAGAGAGCCACCTCCCAGCCTTTGCTCCCAACTCCAATCTGAACACCAAAATGAGTTTCTTGGCAACAGATGTGTTTTCTTAGGGCGCTTTTCTGGGTTGGAGGGACACATTTTCTTGGGGGCGGGTGATGGGTGTCAGGGACCCCACCCTTTCCACCAGCAGCACAGCCCTGCGGGCAACCCCGCCAGGACGGGGAGAGGGTGCCACCTGCTGGCATCCCCATGGCCATGTAGATCCCCTGGGAGAACTCTGGATTTTCAGGGGCCACACAGGCTGCCTGTCCCTAAGGGGACCCCTGGGCCCCAAGCTACCTGCTTTGGGAGTGGGCAGGGAGTGGGGGCAGTGCGTCCTGTCCTGCAAACTGATTAGTGCCCTTAGTTGAAAAACTGGCCTAATGGCCCACGGGGAAGCTCAGGATCCAAGGACCCAGGTACCCAACACCCTGAGTAGGGGCCACGGGGCCCAGCAGGAGACAGAGGCCAGCAGCCGGGATCCCCACTGCCCTCCCGTTACTCCTCCGCCCCCGGCTGACCGCCCCAGCCTGGCTAATTTTTAACTGTTTTTGGTAGTAGATAGGTTCCACTCCAGCAGCCGAGTGGCCTACAGGGTTGAGTTTGGTGTCACTGGACTTGGCTGTGCCTCTGTTAGTCCCCCAGCCAGGCCCGAACTGCCCCACGGGCCACCCTTCCATGGAACTGCTTCGAGGTTCGGAAGCAGCTCCGGGCTGGAAGCCTGCAGCTGCCGGACCCTGCTGGCTGGGTGGGGGGTCCCAGGGGAAGACGTAGAAATGAGGGGTGCAGCAAGCTGGGAGGGCTTGCTGGGGGCTCTGATGGCCCCGCCCTCCCCTGCTGTCCTTGGGGAGCACAGCAGGGGCGTGGGTGGGGTGCCCCAAGTGTGTGCCTGCCCTCTGCCCGTCAGGGTGGGGTCCTTGGTGGTGCCTGGAGACCCTTCCCCTGCTCAGCCCCGCACAGCCCCTCAGGGCCTAACGGGGTGGAGCACCCCAGGTGTTGCCCCACCCCATCCCGCCCACAGCAGGGCTGGGGGCCCAGGGGGTGGGGTTGGGGCTGGGTGGCCGCGGGGTGGGGTAGCGTACAGGTGAAGTCCCTGGTGAGTGCTGGGGCTGCAGCCGGGGAGGAGCCCGCACAGACGCCCAGAGTTTCTCTGGCAACAATGTCCCTCGTCTCCCTGGAGGCACCAGCTCCCTGGGCTCTTGTGCGCCGTGGGCAGTGGCCTTTGAGTCGCGCGTGCCTCCCGTGACTGACATGGAGGCCGGGCCTTCCAGCGGGTGAGTAGGGGGCTTTGTACCTGAGCCCCACCCAGTCCTTCCCAAGCACCAGAGGAGGGGCCTGGGGCTGCAGAGCCGGTGGGGTTGATGGGAGGGGTGAAAGGGCAAAGGCCAGCGGGGAGGGGCTTAGACTTGCCTTTTCCAGGAACTTAGCCGGGAGAGACCAGCCCACACTCTTCCATCCAGCCCCCCTGGGTAGGGGAAGGGGTCTTCCCACCTAGGGGCTCCCTCTGACGGCTTGGGGCCTCCTTACAGGCGAAGCCAGGCTGTCCCCGGGACAGGAATTTTCCCTTCCCCACCCACTGGGCTGCCCTGCCTCTGGGCTTAGGTCCCAGGTAGGGCCGTGGGATGAAGTCGTCATGTGATGAACTCTCTCAGTTTCCCCATCTGGGAAATGGGGATAAACACTGCCCAGCCCCAGATGGCTGATGCCTGGTCCTGCATTTGGTCCTACTGGGCAGTGTGTGGTAGGTGGAGGCAGCTGGCTGACAGGCTTCTCACTGTACCTCCACGGCTGATGGAGGCTCACTGCTGTACCCCCATGGCTGACGGAGGCTCACTGCTGTACCCCCATGGCTGACGGAGGCTCACTGCTGTACCCCTACGGCTGACGGAGGCTCACTGCTGTACCTCCACGGCTGACGGAGGCTCACTGCTGTACCCCCACAAAGGGGGCCCAGCTGACCATTCTGCACCCCGAGGCGGGGATGTCTGTGGCTCCTCTCCTGGTGGCATCCCATGCCGGCCGCTGCCAGGTCTCAGGCTCCACAGCTGCATGGTTGCCTGGGGAACATGCTAGGCACAGGACTGGGTGCCCTGGGCCACGCTGGCTTGGGAGACGTTGCTATCCACAGCGGTCCTGGGGGGTGACGGGTGGCCTGCTGCGGGGGCCGCCGCCCTCACTCTTTGCTGGCGTGGCTGTGGCCTCTCCTCGGCTGGGGTGGACGGTGTCTCGCAGCAGCTCTGAGCTACCCATGCGTGCCGTAGGCCAGGGCTTTTATTAGGGGGCTGCATCACCACACGTGGCGGCTGGCCGAGGGTATTGCAGGGACTGGGGCCTAGAGGTTGGAGGGGTGGCGGCAACTGTGACCCCGGGTCCTACCTGTCACTCCTCTAAGGGCAGGGCCACTATCGCTGTGATTTCTCTCCACCTCATCTCACCCCTTTCAGAGTTTCCTTCTGGCTTCCCCCATGGCACTCTCCCCAGGGTCTTCACAAATAGCTGGCTGTTGTGCCACCTCCTTCCCACCCTTGCATCTGCCACCTCCATGTGGTCCAGTCCCCCCCGTGCCCAGCCAAGTCCCACGGGAGAGGCTGGTGTCTGGAACCGTCTGCAGTGTCATGGGCAGGTCTGCAGCATCATGCAGCCAAGGCTGGAGGGGCAGGTGCCTGTACTCAGTCACCCTAGCGGCCCGGGCTGGCCTTGCCTGCCCTGCAGACCCGGGCAGGTGTGTGTGTTTTGTCTGTGTGTGTTGTGTGTGAACGTGTGTACGGTGTGTGTTGCCTGGGTATTCGCGTTGTGTGATGTGTGATGTGGTATGTATGTGATGTGTGGTCTGTGTGTTGTGTGCCTGTGTGTGTTGTGTATTTTGTGTGTGTGCGTGGTGTGTGTGCGATGTGTGTGTCTGTGTGTGTATCTGTGTGTGTTGTGTTTGTGCGTCTCTGTATGTGTTTTTGTGTGGTGTGTGTGTACTTATCTGTGTGTGGTGTGCATTGTGTGTCTGTGTGTTGTGTTTGTGTGTGGCGTGTGTGCACTGTGTGTGTGTCTGTGTGTTGTATTTGTGTGTCTGTGTATGTGTTTGTGTGTGGTGCGCGTGCACTGCATGCATATGTATCTGTGTGTTGTGTGTGTTGTGTGTCTATGTGTATGTTGTGTTTGTGCGGGTGTGTGTGCTGTGTGTTGAATATCACAGGGTGCATGTGCTTTTGGATGTATGGGTGCCTAGGTGCCCAGGCGTCCTCATCCCCTGCGGGTCATTTCCCCGCACCTGGGTCAGCCTTACAGAGCTGGCACTGCTGGAAGGGCTTCTCTTGGGACGCTGGAAACCTGCCCCTTTCCTGGGCACCTGGTGGCCTCAGGGCATGGCTGAGGGTGGCTGGAGCCTCCAGCCAGGGTGCAGGGCCAGCCTGGTGTGTCTGCTGCCAGGGGCCACTGCTTGGCACCCAGGGCCAGGGCTGAGGACGTGGAGGCTAGGTGCCACGCTGGGTGCCATGCCCACGTCCAGGCCTGTGCTCGGCTGCCATGGCTGCAGAGGGCTCTGTGGTCTCCAGCCCTGGGCCCCTCTGCGGTCTCCAGCCCTGGCCCCTCTGCGGTCTCCAGCCCTGGCCCCTCTGCGGTCTCCGGCCCTGGGCCCCTCTGCGGTCTCCGGCCCTGGGCCCCTCTGCGGTCTCCGGCCCTGGGCTCCGTGAGGCAGGGGCGTGGCGGGCACCTCTCCTTCACGGCCCACTGGCTCCGACCCCCAGGCCTGCTTGGGCCTGCCTAGGGTTTGCTTTTCTAGGGCGAGGCGGTGCCAAGTAAACAGTGTCGCTAATTAGAGCAGAGCCGCCACCAGCTTCCAGGAGGAAGCCCCCCACCCTGCCACCCACCCAGCCCCGCCAGCCAAGACTGCAGCAGAAGTGCAGCATATGCCACAGGCTAGAGTGCCAACAGGCTTCCACGGCGGCAGCCAGCTACGCTTGCCGTGGGAGGTGCCACCTGCAGGCTACACCTGCACGGAGCTGGGCAGAGGTGTGTGGTGTGTGGTATGTGTGTTGTGTGTGTTGTGTGGTGTGCGTGTTGTCTCTGTGTGTTGTGTGCATTGCCTGCATGTGTGATGTATGTTATGTGTTTTTCCATGTATTGTGTGTCCTGTGTGTGGTGTGTGTCTGTGCATGTAATGTGTGTATAATGGATGTTGTCAGTGTATGAGATGTGTTGTCTGTGTTGTGTGTTCTGTGTGTGTTGTGTGTGTAATGTG
>NC_045447.1:2020477-2072015 GCF_002776525.5 Piliocolobus tephrosceles
GCATGTAGTATGTGTGGTGTGTGTACTTTAATGTGTTGTGTGTGTGTTGTGCTGTGTGTTGTGTATCTGTTGTGCTGTGTGTTGTGTGTGTGTGCTGTGTATTGTGTATCACGGGGAGGCATGTGCTTTTGGGTGTGTGGAACCCACGGTGCCCAGGCATCCTCGTCCCCTGCGGGTCATTTCCCCGCACCTGGGTCACCCCCGGGAGCTGGTGCTGCTGGGAGGGCTTCTCCTGGGCCCTGGAAACCTGCCCTTTTTCCTTTCCTGGGCACCTAGCTGCTTGCCCAGGGGATACCCCCTGACTCAGGCTGCAGCCTCTGCCCAGTGGCCTTCTCGGAGCCTTGCTGCTCCTGTCCACCCCATGCTGAGCAGCCCCAAGCCCCGTATCCCAGCAGGCTGAGTCTCCTGGGGGCAGGGCAGGGGCACCAGCTGGTGCAGGCTGTGAGCGGTCCCCCTGGCACAGACATCGGCAGAGGGTCCTGGACAGATGGAACCGCCTTCAGGAGCTGACGTGCGTCCCCTGATTCAGAGCTGTGTCTGGAAGCCTCGGCCGGTGACCAGGCCAGCGGGACCGACGCTCAGCTGTCCCCCGGGGCAGATGGGGAGGAGAAGGAAGGAAGCTGGCGGTGGGGGCGACTCGCAGGACCTCGTGATGCTCTGCTCACTGGATTTGCTTTTCCGTTCCCAGGCATGCTCTGTCGTGATTTTGTTCCTGGCCACAATAATGCATTTCCACGGCTGTCCTGCTGTGTTTATGATGCGGCTTCTTCCAGAGCCTCCAGGCAGCTGCTGAGTGCCTGGGCGGTTTTTCTCTCGTGGGAAAAAGGGAGCCACCAGGCCTAGCCTCTTCTGCTCATAAGGACCCTCCCTGCCCCTGTCCCTTTATGGGAGCAGGGCTGAGAGCCCAAGACCACTGCTGATTTGGGAGCCTGAAGGCCTGGCAGGGAGGTGGCAACCTGTCAGCCGGAGGACCAGGTCTGTGTGCCACTCAGGTGGCCCTGAGGTGCAGAGGTTGCAGAGGGATCCCCGCGCAGAGCCAGGCTCTGTAGGAATGGAAGGAGGCTGGAAGTGGAGCTGCCTTCTGGGTGCCTGAGAGCTGTCCAGGCTCTGAGAGTGGTGGGGACCCTGTGGTCACACCACTGGCTCCCTGAAGCTTCCTGTAACATCCCAGACATGCTCCCCAGGGCGTAGCAGCCCGAGCGTCATCCTTATCCCTGCCTCATCACAGGAATGGGCTCATGCCCTGGCACTAGGAGGGTGCAGACAGGCCAAGTGGGGGTGGAGGTGGCCGCACCTCACATTACACGCAGGGCCTGCCTGTCCTGGGATGGCTCCTCTCTCCTTCCCCTCCGAGGCTGCTGGTGGCTCAGCCTCTGTGCCCTGGATGCCCGTGGCTGTGCCTGCCAGTGACCAGGGCCCCGTTTGGCTCGGAACCTCCCCTGAGCCCTGTGCCTATGTGGGGCCGGGCTTGGGCGGCGTCTCCAGGCGTTCACTTGGTGGTCCCAGAGGACAGGTTCTATGCAGTGAGCCTGGAAGAGGACCCTCCATCCTTCATGCCTGCCTAGACTTAGGGGGTCTTTTGCTGCAGACCCCCCTTCTCTGGGGTCACTTGGGAAGGGGCACCTTAAGGGCCATTCCTGAAACAAATCCGTGCTCATTTTCACCTCAGCTCCATGCCACTGCCACCCCCGCAGAGGTGGACTCACTAGATGCTCACAGTCCCCAGAGGCAGTGGGGTGGGGTCCCCAGGCTCCAAGGTGGCATTGGCAGTGGGGGTGGGGAAGGAGCTGGGAGGGAACTGGGAGCTGAGTCCGAGTTCCCCCTCAGGGACTGCAGAACCATGTCCTCCCCACCACACTGCCCCACCAGGGCCCTCCTGGGGTGTGCAGGGGCCGAGCAGGCCAGCGGGGGCTCCTGACCTGGGGCAGCACCTGGCATCTCTGCCACTGTCACTGTGGGCAAAGGGTGCCTTCTGGCCTGCACCAGGGTGAGCCCAGAAGCCAGCGTCCCTTCCCCTGCCCAGCCCCATGGAACTGACAGGTGGCGGCTGATGTGTTTCTGTTGGGATATCTGAGCTGGGCCCCACAACTGCTGGGACCTCTGTGCCTCGGACTGAATTGAGCCTGACCCTGACCTGGGGGTAGGCCCCGCCCCCACCAACCAGAAACTTGCCGAACCCTGACCCCACAAGCCCAGCCCGGCCCCATTCCCTCCTTGCATGTCATTCTGGGCCTGGGAGGGCTGGGTGGGACACTGCTGAGAGCCCCAGCAGGAACTGAAGGCCTGAGGCTCTGTCGCTGAGTGACAAGGTTATTATGCTGTCACCAGGCCAGCCGGAACTCTCCCCCACCCCACCAAGAGACAGCTCATTAGGAAGGCCCCCAGCTGTGGCCAGCCCAGGGCCGGGCTGCCCACTGTGCCAGCCCAGTTTCAATGACCCACCTGAGGGTTTCCATCGTGGGCCAGGGGACCGGCACAGGCGGGCATCAGGAGCCAGGCAGCGTCTGGCACATCCTGGGCAGGGTCGTAGGCGGGGCTGCAGGCCTCGAAGCCATCATGTGAAGGCAGCGGCGGCCCTAGGCAGGTCGGGCCAGGCTGGCCTTGCACCTGCTCACCCCTCGGCCCTGTGGCCATGCCAACCCTGGTCATGGGCACGCTGCCCACCCGCCTAGGGGACATGCCTCAGCTCGGCCACAAGAACAGCCAGAGGCAGGGCCTCTTCTCCCATGGGGCCCCAGGGAGAGTAGCCGACTGGGAGGCTGGTGCCAAGCCCAGGTAGCATCTGCGTGGACTCGGGTGGAGGGCTGCACTGCTGGCAGGTGCCATGCCTGCCCCTGGAGGCAGCTGCTCTGTGTGAGATACGAGGGTGTGGGGTCAGAGTACTGTGCCTGCCTCTGACTGTGCCTTTGGGCAGGCAGCCCGGCCTCTCTGAGACTCAGTTTCTCCATCTGTAAATCAGGCCAATCACATTGCCTACCTCAGAGGGGTGTGGTCAGGGCTTGAGAGAGAATGCTGGGGCTGTCTTTGAGGTGGGATATGTTCCAGGCCCTCCTCTCCACCTCCAGTCTGCAGAGCGGGAATGCCTGGGGAGGTGGGGCCAGTCTGAGCAGCTCTGCTGGGCGCTTCTCCACCTGCACGTCTGACCCGCGTGTCTGCTATTCCCTCCCAGGCTCCGCGCACCTGCAGCCGAGGATGACGTGGTATCCCTGAGGTGGCCTTCCCAGCAGCCGGACCCACCCTGGGCAGCTCCCCATGTGGTCGGGTCTGAAGACCTCGAGGAGCCAGGCCCCTGGGGAAAGACCCGCAGCCTGCCCATGTGGTCCACGGGCCCGGAGGTCAGGGATGGGGACAGCTCGGTGTCATCGGGTCGCCTCTCGGGCTCTTCGGGGGGCCATGAAGTGTGTGTGTCCTGGAAGGAGAGGCCGCCCCAGGTGTTGGGGCCCCAGTGGCGGCCCAGAAAGAGTGACCCACGGCTGGAGCAGCTGAGAGACAAGATCCGGGCCCAGGCGTGGCAGCGGGGGAGCTGTGCGTCCCTGGGCACCTCAGCCCCCCCCAGCACCTCCAGACTCCACAAAGCCTCCACGTTGGCGCTTAGGAGGAAGACCCAAGAGGCAAAAAATCCCCCTCCAGTCCCTGAATGCTCAGGTCAGCGGCCGCTTTGCCAGAGAGGGGCAGGAGGGCTGTGAGGCTGTCGGGAGGGTGGAGAGTGGGCAGGATCAGGCTGTGCTGGGCACGTGGTGGGGGCCAGCCGGGTGTATGCAGTGTGCCCTCAGGGTGGGGATTAGGAGTCATGAAGGGGTGCTTCTGAGCCGGGTCCGTGATGTGGATCCCTCCCTGGAGACAGCAGGGGAGCGGTGGAGATGCCAGCGCCCAGGACGGGGGGCACACAGGGCCTGCGGGGCTGGGAGAGGGGGCCTGGTCCCTGGACCTAAAGTCTGTGCCTTTGTCCCTGTAGCCTCGGGGGACGCTGCATGGTCACGTTTGTGCGGACTTAGGTCAGGAGCGTCCTAAAATGTCAGCCTGGGATTTGGAAAGTCTAGCAGCTTCCCTCCTGAAGGGACAGGGGTGGGAGTGTGGTGGGGTCTTGGCTTTGGAGGGGTCAAGGGTGGGAGTGGTAACTAAAGAAGTTTGGAGGCTGGGCGCGGTGGCTCAAGCCTGTAATCCCAGCACTTTTGGAGGCTGAGATGGGCGGATCATGAGGTCAGGAGATGGAGACCATCCTGGCTAACACAATGAAACCCCGTGTCTACTAAAAAATACAAAAAAAAAAAAAACCAAAAAACTAGCCGGGCAAGGTGGCGGGCGCCTGTAGTCCCAGCTACTCGGGAGGCTGAGGCAGGAGAATGGCGTGAACCCGGGAGGCGGAGCTTGCAGTGAGCTGAGATCTGGCCACTGTACTCCAGCCTGGGCAACAGAGCGAGACTCCGTCTCAAAAAAAAAAAAAAAAGAAGTTTGGAAACGGCTTCCCTGTTGGAGTAATGTTGAGAGCCAGTCCTGTGGATTCTCTGTGTCCAGGTATTTAACTATTTTCCTAAGAAAACAGGAAAGATACTTTCCTCTTTTATTTTCTTTTATATATATATATGTATTTTATTTTTTCGAGATGGAGTCTCGCTCTGTCACCTAGGTGGGAGTGCAGTGGAGTGAGTATTTCATGGGGACAGAGCTTCAGGAGGCAGAGGTTGTCGTGAGCTGAGATTGCACCACTGCCCTCCAGCTTGGCTGACCGTGAGATTTTGTCTCAAATAAGTAAATAAAGGCTCTTGAGCTGCTGCCAAAATGGAATCTTTTCTTGGAAATTCTTTGTGGATCTCTCTCTTCACGCTGCCTTCTTCTTTTCACCCTGTTTCAGGTTTCAGCATCCTGACCGCGGCTGAGCGCAGAGTTGAAGCCAAGGCCTCCCGTGGCCAGGGGCGCGCGCTCTCCAGGGTCTCCCAGCACCAGGTTCCTGGTGAGTGGCTCTGTGGCTGGCTGCCCTGGTGCTCCGGGTTACATGCTCAGGCCATGATGTGGGCAGCACATGCTGGGCCACACTCACAAAGACACAGGGTCAGGGAGGACCCCAACTGGAAAGAGGCCAAGCGGGGATTTGGAGCCAGACTGCCATTCTCCGGAGCCTGTGTTCTAACCCTCTGCCTCTCCAGTGGGGCAGGAATCCAGGCAGGCCCTGCAGGGTAGGGGAGTTGATCAGGGGCATTTTTTTTTTTCTGAGAGATCTCCTGCACAAAATAGGCAAGGAGTTTCCAGGTCCCTGCCAGCTCCTGGGCTCGCTTTTCCGTCTTGTAGATGGGAGGCATCCAGCCACAAAGCGGGAGACGCTGAACTATTGGCGGGCTCCCAGGCCCATGAGGAAGGGGCCAGGGCCAAGGGCCAAGGGCCTCACCAGGTTTTTACTCACTCATTTGTTTGACAAATGGGAGGGGTAGGATGGAGGGGGCAGGAGCTGCTGCTGGGGGCTGGAGGATGTGGCCTTCATCCTGGGCAATGGGAGCCGTTGAGTCTTAGGCCGGGAGTGGCCGTGAGCTGGGCTTGGGCAGGCTCACTCTGCTGCCGGGGCAAAATGGATGCAGGAGGCTCTCTCCAGTCAGGAGAGAGGCAGATGACGGCAAGATTCCTGAGACCCAGAACGAAGGATGGGGAGCTTGGGAGCAGAGGCGTTTCGGGCTCAGCACGGGGAATCATGTGCGTTTTCGTGGGGACAGTTGTCACCCATCCCAGCAGTGCAGTGCTGGCTGGGTGTGCCCAGGTTGATGGTTTCTTCATGAGATCTGGTGGGGCAGCAGCCACAGGCATGCATTTGGGTGTGTCCCTCCCATGTGGTATGTGAGCCAGTGCAGATGAGGGTGGGGTCCCGGGCTGGCCCTCAGAGAGCAGGGGACAGAGCCCTCTCCCTGACCCCGCAGTTGCAGGGGCACTCCTGCCCATCCAGATCCAGTTCCGCCTGAGCCCCGTGGTCAGGGCCATTTTGTTCCTCCCTCCTTCACCTTCCGGGGGACCCCAATGGCATCAGCTTGTCCAGGTGGCCACTCTCCCTGCCCCTGCCCCAGGTCAAGTTCAGGGTCCAGCAGTGGGTCACTCAGGGACCTCAGCCACTCCATCCTATCAGTCACCGGCTCCTGGCAGCCTTGTTTTCATGCTCCTAGTTTGAGAATTCTCCAGAAGCAGGCATGGAGGAGGGCCTTTTTTGTTTTGTTTTGTTTTGAGACAGAGTCTTGCTCTGTCACCCAGACCGGAGTGCAGTGGCACAATCTCGGCTCACTGCAAGCTCCACCTCCCAGGTTCACGCCATTCTCCTGCCTCAGCCTCCCGAGTAGCTGGGACTATAGGCGCCCGCCACCTCACCTGGCTAATTTTTTGTATTTTTAGTAGAGACGGGGTTTCACCAAGTAAGCCAGGATGGTCTCGATCTCCTGACCTTGTGATCCATCCACCTCGGCCTCCTAAAGTGCTGGGATTACAGGCTTGAGCCACTGCACCCAGCCGGAGGGCCTTTTTTTTAAGTGCCCAGTTCAGTGGTGCTAAGCACATTCATAGCGCTGTGCAGACATTGCCAGCCTCCATCTCTAGAACTTTCCATCTTCCCAAACTGAAGCTCTGTCCCCACTTACTCTCCATCCCTGTCCCCCAGCCCCTGGCACCTACCTTCTTACTTCTTGTCTCTATGGACCTGGTGACTCTGGGGACTGTATAGAATGGGATCACAGGCCGGGCGCAGTGGCTTACACCTGTAATCTCAGCACTTTGGGAGGCCGAGGCAAGTGGATCACAATGTCAGGAGATCAAGACCATCTTGGCTAACACGGTGAAACCCTGTCTCTACTAAAAATACAAAAAAAAATTAGCCGAGGCCGGGCGCGGTGGCTCAAGCCTGTAATCCCAGCACTTTGGGAGGCCGAGACGGGCGGATCACGAGGTCAGGAGATCGAGACCATCCTGGCTAACACGGTGAAACCCCGTCTCTACTAAAAATACAAAAATCTAGCCGGGCGTGGTGGCAGGCGCCTGTAGTCCCAGCTACTCAGGAGGCTGAGGCAGGAGAATGGCGGGAACCCGGGAGGCAGAGCTTGCAGTGAGCTGAGATCCGGCCACTGCAGCCCAGCCTGGGTGACAGAGCGAGACTCCGTCTCAAAAAAAAAAAAAAAAAAAGAATGGAATCACAGTCTGTGTCCCTTGCAGAGGACCTGGCTCTTGAGGCTCCTCCTGCCAGCAGAGCTAGAGCCTGTAAAACCAAGGGACAGGCCCAGCCTGGACCCAGCGGCGTTTGGAGATTCAGACGCCTTTGGGCCAGGGTCCTCTTCTATGGGTCCCCACCCGTGGGACACCCGTCAGACACGGCAGGCTCTCGCATGGTGACGTCCCAGATGCGCCCCCACCCCAGCTGTGCAGAGACTAAAGCTGGGAGGCAGGGAAAGATGACCAGCCAGCCTCCGGAGCCAGCCCCTCTCGGTGGCCGCTGCACTCGCTGCAGGACTTTGAGCAAACTCCACCCCCTGGGGGTCTCCATCTCCTCCCCATCAGCAGAGGGGTCCACCCCGCCATGCCAAGGCCTCTCCAGGTCTTGCCCTTGCTCTTCCTGGCCCTGGTCCCAGAGGTGTTCAGTCCGCTGCTGCCACTCTGTGCATTCACTTGGGTCCTGGCCGGTCTAGTCATTCATTCACTCAGCAAACAGTCCTGAGTGCCCGTGGCCCGGGCCCCCAGCTGGGTGCTGGATTCAGAGATGAGAAACTGGTTCCTGTCCTCAGGACCTCTGGGCCCGGAGGGGAGGCTGCCAGACACTCGGGAGGGAATTTGAATAGGTATGCCCGGCTCTCTAGGGAGGAGTCCCCAGCGGCAGTCCCCAGGCGGAGCACTGCAGGGGACGTGACAGTCGTCAGACTGTGCCACGTCCCCAGCGTTAGCCGCCCACCCTGGCTCTCACCAACCAGGGACCGGGACTGGCAATGTTTATGACTCTAGGAACTGTGTTTGCACAGGACCCCAGGGCAGCCATGTGGCGGGGCCTGTGTGTCATTTTACTGCTCACCCTCCCTCCCTTCCTTCCTTTCTCTTCCTCACTGAAGTTCTAAGGGAAAAACCCAAAAGAACCAAGAGCGGTTCTTGCAAAAGAGAGAAGACTCCGAAGTCACCCTCCCCTAGAAGACCAGCCAAAGACAAAGACGAAGGTAAGGTTTGCTATTTTGGGGCCCTGGCACACTAGGTGTATATGATCCTGGTGCACACTGGGTAGGCAGATGGCTTTCATTTCTGGAGCTAGGGCTGGCCGGCCGGACTGCCAGGTGCACAGGGTTCTGCAGGGCACCTGGGATCGTCAGGCCTGGCTGGAGCGTCAGGGCTGGTGTCCCAGGCAACTGGTGACCTTGGCCACCACTGGAGCAGCAGGTGGTTCCTGTGTGGGCAGGGATGTGTCCCTTGAGACAAAGTAGAAGTCCACAAAACACCAGGCACTATTGTCCTCTCAACACTGGGAGACTGGGCGAGTCTAAGGAAACAGCCATTCAACCACACTGTAGCATGCACTGGCAGCTCATGGTACCCACAGCTCATACCACCTGCAGCTCATGGTACCCGTAGCTCAAGGTACCCACACCCCATGGCATCCGCAGCTCACAGCACCCACAGCCCACGGCACCTGCAACTTATGGCGCCCTCAGCCTATGCCACCCGCAGCTCACGCCACCTGCAGCCCACAGCTCTCCAGAGCAGTAACAGATACTGGCATGGGTGCACGTGTGGTGGGCAGCTCAGGGCACGCTTGGCCAAGGGAGCCGTGCTTGCTTTGTCAAGCGGTCACATTTAATGAGTTAGCCCAGGACATCTCCTTCCACCTGCACTCTTGGGGGTGGGAAAGGGTCTTCTGCAGACCCCACTCCCTCCAGTAGCTTGGGGACTCCGCATAGGCACGTGGGGGTGTGGGTCAGCCATGCGCTTGCGTTACGATTAATGTCATGCGTGTTTCCCGGAGAGTCCAGTCAGGTACTCCTGTGGGTGGATCCCAGTGGTCACAGAGGAATTTCTGATCCAGGCATCTCTCCTGCTGAGGACCGGGCAGAGATGTCAGAGACCCAGCGGCCCAGCCTGGGCATGGGTTTCAGAGATGGCAGGGTGAACCTGAGAGCGGCCCCTGCCCTTGAGCGGGTGGGCGGCAGGCAGAGTCCCTCCGGGACTTCCCTCTGGGGCGTCTTCCTGGTCAGGGGAGTGGTGTGGCCAGCACCCACCCTATGTGGGCCCACTGCAGCCTCCTGTTTCCCCGCCAAGGTCAGCAGTCTTGCTCCCATTTTGTAGATGAGGCAACCGAGGTTCACAGAGCGTCCACAGCCTGCCCGGGGCTACACAGGCAGAGGCAGAGCCTCCCACCCGTCCAGCCCGAGGCCGATGCTCCTAACCTGAGAGCTCAGCCGTGTGCACCTGGGGCCACGCCTGGGCAGCTGGTCAAGGCCACCCTCCAGGTGTGGATCCTGGGGCCCCTGAACCACGGGGTTTTGGAGATACCAGCAACAGCCCCCAGGTGGAGTGAACGCCACCCACTGGGCTGAGATTGGCTCTGTGGGACCCTCACTCTAAGTTTTAGCAGTGCCAGCTTGCCAGCCTCTCCCGTGATGCTCCATGCCTCAGTTTCTCCACACTGTGTGCAGTCACAGCCCTGGGGCCGCGGGGAGGGGCACTGTGTGGCATGCACTCTGTCCGTGCCCGGGTGCCTGAGCGTCTGTCCCATGTCATCAGCCACCGGCCCCTCTGCTCTTAGGCAAAGCGACAGCTTCCAGCCGAGAGTAAACGCCTCTGTGCCCACACCCAGAGAGGACGCGCGGGTTAGGTGGGAGCTCAGCGGGGCTGCGGGGCCACCATGTGCATTCAGCGGGGCCAGAGGCCGAGCAGGAGGGGAAGGCGATCGAGGGACCCGGGCACCAAGAAGGTTCCGGAAGGCTGTGGAAACATACGTACAATATAACAATTTTCTGCATGATCACCCCCTCCCTCCCCCAGGTCTTTGGTTTGTTTTATGTTAACGGCTCAGTTGAAAAATGACCTGCTTTCTGCCTGACACCAGGTCAGAGGGCATGCCACCGGCCGCATTCATCATCGTAAGCACCATGTCACCCTGACAGTGTTGACCATTAGTTTCTGTCAGTGACGAAGTCACAGATGGGCTAAGGAGAGATGAGTTTCAGTTCAGAGGTCAGAGCCACAGGACTTGGGAATTGGATGAATTAGAAATTTGCTGTAGTTAACAAAAAATTAAATCACAATAGTTATAAAATATTCATCCATCCGGGCCAAAGGAAAATGAAGCCCGATATTTAATTTCGAATTATATCACCTCACTTTGCATTTTTTATCATAGATTCGGTCAGCCCCGGAACTTTGACAGGGCACTTGGGGACTTCATCCATTTCCGCAGATTAAAAATCCTCTCGTAAAAAAATTAATTGCCATTAAACTGCTCAGCGGAAGAAAAAATGTGCCCATCAGGACCCATTTATCGAGCAGGACCCTCTGGCGGGCTGATGGGGAAGTGAGTGGCCAGCGATGGAGGGGCTGGGCGGGCAGGCAGGCAGCCCCTCCCCAGGCGGGCCCCTGGCCCAGCACCCCAGCGAGGGAAAGCAGCTGTAGAGACTAGGATGGAGAAACCCCATTGGGGCTCCCCTCCATGCTGGGTCCCCCCCAAAACCCAGTTGTGGCCAATTGGGTCACGCTGGCCTCAGCTCCGGCCTTTGACACCACCCTGAGCCAGCAGAATCCTGACCCACTTCAGGGCCTAACTCCTGCAATGATCATGACTACCCTTTCATTCTTGTGGCCGTATGGGAGGTGCTGTGAGATGCACACCCCATTTTACAGATGGGAAAACTGAGGCATGGATAAGTGAATCACCTGCCTGAGGCCCATGGCTGATGAGTGGCAGAGCCAGACTTAAAACCCAGGTCTGGGACTCCTGAGACCACACCCTAAACCTTCCTCTATCTTGGGGTCCTGTCCTAGACAGGGTATGGCCTTAAGGGGTCCTGTCCTAAAGTGGGCATGGGGCATGGCTTGGGGTCCTGTCCTGGAGAGGGCGTGGCTGTGGGAAACCTGTCCTTGGGGATGTGGCTTTGGGAGGACATGGCCTGGTGGGCGTGACTGCGTAGCCCATTCCCCTTCCTGGAGAGGTAGCTTGAGGCCTGTGGCTGATGACCAGGGGTCAGGGCAGTGTGAGGAAGGTGCCATGTCTGGGGGGTGCTAGGGAAGTCCCTGATTCAGTCCAGGAGCCTGCCCCTGGGTGCTTAGCTCTCTGGATGGTCCCTGCCCAAGGCACCCTCATTTGGCAGAAAGTCCCCCTTCGTGGGGGCCAGGGCGAGCCGTGGCTGAGACTCCACGGTGGTCTTAACCGCAGGCCATGGGGTGGAACCGCCCCGGGTTGGGCCTAAGGAAGGGGCGTAGGAGCCAGGGACTCATAGCACGTGTGGTGTTGGCCCTGCAGAGCCAGGTGGAATAAGCAGTGTGCATGAGAGTGAATGCGTGAGCGAGAGCACGGGAAGGTGTGTATATGAGCGTGTGAGAGTGTGTGTGGTGTGTGAGCGTGAGTCAGAGAGCATAGGTGACTGAGTGTGAAAGTGTGAGAGCATGTGTGTCTGTGTGAATGTGTGTGAGAGGATGAGACCGTGTGTGAACGCATGTCAGAGCGTGTGAGAGTGTGTGTGCCTGTGTGAATATGTGACCATGTGAATGAGCATGTGTGACAGCACGTGTGCGGGCTGACTGAGCATGAGTGTCAGTGTGCACGTGCCTGTCAGCACTGGAGTGCGTGTGTGAGCCTGTGAGCCCGTGAGGGAGTTGTGAGCATGTGTGTGTGAGCGCGTGTGGGGGGCACATGTGTGAGAGCGTCTGAGCATGAGTGTGTGTGAGTGTGCGAGCGTGTGAGCCCAGGGCTGGCCCTGCTTCCGGCCTTTGCCAGGGCCCACGTGGCTGGGCGCACGGGGCTGGCAGCGCCGATGTTGGCATCGGTGGCCATGAGCTGGGCTGTGAAGTACCACCCTGACGAATGCCGCTCACTGTGTGACGCCGTTTGTGAGCGAAGGCTCGTTTCTACTCAGAACGTGGGGCCGTTTGTTGCCGCGATGCTTGGGACTCCCTGTCCTGCCAGTCTGGGAGCCTGCACCGCTGCCCACCTGTGTGACCGCTGACTCTGCTGGCTTAAAAGCAGGTTAATCTCCTGTGGCTCGGCGCCCGTGGCCGGCGGTGGCAGGACCTCCCGTGTCCGTGCGGAGCCTGATGTGCAGCGGGGAGCCAAGGGTGGGGCTGCCGGCTCGCGATGGTCACTCCTGCTGCTGTGCTGCTCAGTGTTCCTTTCGCATGGGCTGTGTGTCCGGCCTGTGCTGAGAGCTTCACTGGCAGAGCTGTGGGGCAGGTCCCGTTGTCCACGCTTTCCTGAAGAGGACCCTGAGGGTCAGGGAAGCCACCAGCCCGTGGCCGCCCTGAGACTCAGCCCTGCCCTGTGCAGACTGGGGGTCCTGCTGTGCCCAACAGGGGCCTGGAGGTGAGGGATGTGCCCCCGTGCCCTCTGGGAGTGTTGAAGTGGCCTCCTGGGGCTGTGCAGAGCCACCAACCTCCCCGTCCGGGCCAGTGCCCAGACGGACATGCGCCCGACTGTGTGTGTGTTTTCTCTGTTTAAGATTCGGAGCTGGTTGGTGTTTACGCCTGGAGAAAGGGACAAGCTCTGGTGAGGTCGCTGCTTGGGCCCCCTCCCGTCCTCCGCAGACTCCATAGCAAGGATCCCTCGAGAGACCCGGCTCTCACCGTGGCCTTAGGTACCTGTGCCTCTGCCATGAGCTCTGTCCTGCTCTGCTGTGGCATCTGGGGGCGGGTGTGGAGGAGGAGACGCCCAGGCTCCAGGCTGCCTGGAAGGAGGAGGTGTGGGCACCTCTCACAGAAGCCCGCAAACACCCTCCAAACCTGCCACGCATTCAACTGGGGACTTTGGGCAATAAGTGTTTTCAAAGCCTAACAAAAGGGTTTCTGTCCCTGCGAGGCTCCATCGGCAGTTCCCAGGGCAGGCACGCTGCCGAGACGCTCTCCTGGCAGGAAGGCAGGATGGGAGCTGGCAGGGGCTCCCCAGACACTGGCACCCTCCACCTGTGCTTGGCTACCATGTGCAGAGCAGCGGCTCATCACACAGGCGTGATGCCCGCCCTCAGAGGGCTTCTGCCCAGCAGGGCCCCAAGGGCCTCCTAGCCGCCCCCACGCTCTTTGCCTCCAGCCTGGGTGGAGGAGCTGGCTTTGCTCTCCCCTCCGCTCCTCTCCTCACCCGTGATGCTCCTGTCTTCGCAGGAGACAGCGAGAAAGTCACAGCTGCTGAGTGCTCGCCGGTTTGTGCCCAGTCTCTCGGTGCCACCTCCGCCCACAGTGACCAGCAGGTGTCTGGGAACACACCCAGCCTGGCTTCCTTCGACCAGCCGGCGACCATCCAGACGGCCATGGCCATCCTACGAGACCTGCGCCAGCAAATCCAGGCTGGTCTAGAACTGGCCCAGACCCGCAAGGGAGGGCAAGAGCTGAGGCCATCAAAGCGGAGGCTGCAGGACGTGGCAAGGAAGGGCCCCTGCAGGGACCCCAGTGCCCAGATATCCTTCTCTAAGAGTTCCTGGGCCATGACAGAGGGGAAGCATTCCTCTTCAGAGAGGGCTAGGAGTTTTCACACCTGGGAGACCTGGAGCTCCTCCACTGGACGGGAGTCCTGTCCGCAGAGGGCCTGGGAGACCCAAGAACAAGACCGCTCCTTCCAGAGGCCGGAGAGTCCCCATGAGAGGTTGGGCCACTTCTCCTGGCGGCCCTGGAGTGCGTTGGCTGGGCAGGCCTGCAGTTCGCAGAGGGCTTCGGGGGCCCAAAGACAGGGCCCCTCCTCCCAGAGGCCTGGGAGCCCCCCTGAAAAGCGGAACCCCTTCCGAACCCAGCAGCCCTGGAGTGCTGCAGCCACGCAGCCCTGTCCGCAGAGGGCCTGGACTGCCTGTGAAGACTGGGAGGCCCTTGGCCCCAGACTGTGGAATCCTCTGGAAAGGCCCAGTCCTCCAGCACAGCGGCCCTGGAGCAGCTCCAGCATGCAGAGGGCCGGCCCCCAGGGTAAGGGCAGAGGCATCGGCTCCCCTGCCTGGGGTGCCAAGCATGCCCTGCCAAAGCCCACTGGGAGCTTCCCTCAGAACCCACCTGGGAAGGAGAAGGACGTGCTGCGGCCCTGCCCCAGGCCCCGGGGTCTCCTGGGACCCTCACACAGCTCCGAGTCCTTGCGGGAGTTCATGCGCCAGAAGGCGCAGGCCCGGCGGCAGGCCCTGGAGGAGAAGGCCTCGGCCCTGCGCACACAGGAGCTGAGGAGCCGGAGGCTGCAGGAGGTCTACCGGCACCAGAGGGAGGCCGTCCTTGGCAGGGCGGTCCCCGTGGTCTCCCGGACCACCCCTGGCATCGTGACCTTTGTCCCCAGTTCTGCGCAGTCCACGGTATGTGCCGGGGGTGGGCTGGGGGGACTCAGCCATGGACCCAAGGCTTAGGCGCCCAGGTGCTGCCTCCAGCCCCCTGGTGCCCTCCAGGGAGTGGCCGGGTGAGGGCTGCAGCTGGGGGCTGGGGACTGCGCGGTGTCGCTGCCACTGCCTGCAGAAAGCCAGGGCTTCTGTGGATGCCTCCCTGGGGGAGGCTCTGGTGAGGTGCAGGGTCAGACTTGGGCGCCTTTGCCCCTGGGTACAACGGGGATCCGGAGAGACTCCCTTGGCTCTCACAGTCTCTGAAGTGGGTCCCCCGATTCCTGCACGGCTCTGGGAAAGCAGCCTGAGACCCCTGGGGGAGGTCAGGGCCTAGCTCCGAGGCTGAGAGAACGGGGCATGCGGGCTTCCCAAGCGGGGGGCCTCTGATGGCATTGCCCTCTGCTTTAGGGCCTGGAAGCCTCCGGGAGCCTGGAGTCCCCAGTGCTGGAGTGGAGCAAAGTGACCTCTGGCGTGGTGCTGGGGGGCCAGGAAGACCCAGGCAGGTGAGTGTGAAAGTGCAGGGGCTGCACGTGCTGGGCGGGGCCGTGGGTGGGCTGGGGCCGAGGACAGTTCTGGGTGTGTTCTGGGGACCTCGTGATATCACCTCTGTCCCACCCGCCCGCAGTACCACCTGGCTGCATGGAGCGGTAACCACTGTGCTTGTTCTCATGGAGGCGAGTTGCATCAAACTTAAATCCACCACGTTAAAGGGCACATTCCGTGGCATCGAGCACCTTCACCGTGTGCTGTGCAACCAGCACTTCCACTGAGTTCCAGAACATTCCAACTCCCCATGAGCCCCACCCTCAGGAGGCAGCCCCTCCCCCAGCCCTGGGGGGAGCTATGGGTCTGCTTTCTGTCTCAAAGTATTTGCCTATTCTTCTTTTTTTTTTGAGATGGAGTCTCGCTCTGTTGCCCAGGCTGGAGCGCAGTGGCGCGATCTTGGCTCACTGCAACCTCCACCTCTCAGGTTCAAGTGATTGATTCTTCTGCCTCAGCCTCCCAAGTAGCTGGGACTACAGGCGCCCACCACCATGCCCGGCTAATTTTTTGTATTTTCAGTAGAGACGGGGTTTCACCACGTTGACCAGGCTGGTCTAGAACTCCCAACCTCAGGTGATCCACCCGCCTCGGCCTCCCAAAGTGCTGGGATTACAGGCATGAGCCACCGCGCCCTGCCCGCATTTGCTTATTCTTGACTTTTTATCTAAATGGGATCATGGGGTATGGGTCTGGCTTCTCTCACCGAGGATAATGTTTTCCGGGCTCATCAGTGTTGCAGCTTGAATCAGAACTTTACTGAGTCTGTGGCTGAATAATACCGGCTGTGGGCAGACGACCTTTTCTTCACAGCCTCGTGGCTGACGGATGCCTGGGCCCCACCTGTGGTGGCCGTGAGCGGGGTGCACGGGCTGTGTCGGCCCTTGAGCTGTTTCTCTTGGGTACACGCCTGGGAGTGAACTGCATGGGCACGTGCACCTCTGTGTGCAGCTTTCTCGGGCACTTGCACCCCGTTCCCCACAGCAGCCGCCCTGGTTCTTATCCCCCTGCCGGCGCGAGAGTCCCCATCTCTCCTCTTCCTCACAGCACTTACTTTTCGGTTATTTTCTGTGTTACTGTTTTGCTTTGACTACCGCGTATTTGAATTTCTGGAGGCCCCTCTGCTGAGGGCATCATGAGTCACACACGTGGGGTCTGAAGACCTCCCCCCACTTTGCCTGGGGGAGTTGAGCCTGGGTCTCACTAGTTTCCAGCCTGGCTCTCGTCCAGGGAGGGCTGTGGAAGGTCCCAGCTTCAGGCCAGTGGCAAACTCTCTCTGGCCTGGCTTCACGCTAGGCACCTGTGAGGAACTCTCAGCCAGGCCTTCTGCATGCCCTTGGTTCCGGCGGGCAGGGGGAGCTGGCTCAGAGGCCGGAGAGGGGGCTCCCACCCACTAGGAGCGTCCCACCCTGGACTCCCTCAGGGCTGCCCCTGGCATATTTTTGGCAGCTGGTGTTGGAGGCTTCAAGCAGGCCCTGGGAGCTCAGCTCCCACCCTTCTCTGCAGGACCAGACCCCTCCCTCTGGTTCCTTTTGGCTCCATTTTGTCCTGAAGGTGCTTATTTGGGGATTACTTCCCTGGAGTCTGGGTCACAGGGCAGCCCAGGGGCTGTATCTGTCAATGTCCAGAGAGACAAGGACACAGGTCCTGAGTGAGCCACTGAGTAAGCGTCCCATGCTGGCCCCGCCATGCCACCTCTTCCCTAAGGGCAGTCCCTCCCTACTGGCCACCGTCGGGCTCCGTTTGCTCAACAGGATGCTGACGAGCTTGGTCCTCGTCGTCTTGGGCGGCTGCAGGGCCTCATCTCACTTCATCATGTCCTTGTCTGTTTTTTTCCCCACCTAAAAAACTGTAGCCAGGCGTGGTGGCTCACGCCTATAATCCAAGCACCTTAGGAGGCTGAGGTGGGAGGATTGCTTGAGGCCAGGAGTTTGAGACCAGCCTGGACAACATTGTGAGACCCCATCTCTATTTTCTCCAGAACTCTTCATCTTCCCAAACTGACACTCTGTCCCCATAAAACACTAACTTTCCATCTCCTCCCCAGCCCTCGGCAACCACCATTCGACTTCCTGTCTCTATGGATCTGCCTGTCCCAGGGCCCTCATGTGAGCGGGAACACACTGTGTTTGTCTTTTTTGTTACTGAAACAGCAGGGGTTTGGTCTCAGTCCTGCTGCTGGCCACACAGAAGGCCAATCGCGGAGACAGTGTGCATTGCCAGGGAAGAGGCTTTAATTGGGTGCCGCTGCCGAGGAGATGGGGGCTCAGTCTCAAATCCAACTCCCTGCCTGACTGACTAAAGCTGGGGTCTTGCGTATCAGGGAAGGAGTGCAGCTCCGTGCAGGAAACGGGAACTAGGGAAGGGGGAGGAAGCAACCGTGATGAACAAGGAGTCTGGCATCTCATTGTCCAGATGCGGTGACCTGGTGCGTTTCAACTCCTTGATTCTGTCTGGGAGGGCTGGTGGTCGGTTTCCTGAGAAAGGAACTCAGATAAGACAAATGAAACTTTCTCACATGTGAAGACCAGCCAGGCTCATTTCTATGTTCATTCAAAAAAACCATGAAGGTGAGTTCCAGGGGACCATCGGGCCAGTTTCATTTTGTGCCTGACTTATTCTACCAAGGGTGATGCTGTAGCCTGCGTCGGAACGTCCTTCCTTTTCAAGGCTGAATATTATTCCACCGTGTCGGTGGGCCTCATTTTGCTTCTCCGTTCGTCCCTCGATGGACACAAAGTGGCTTCCACTTTTTGGCTGTTGTGAATAAGGCTGCTGTGAACAGGGGTGACGTTTTTGAGACTCTGACTTCAACTCTTCTGGGTGCATGCCCAGAGGCAGACTTGCCAGACCCGTGCTTGTTCTATATTTGACCCAACTGCCTCTCGCCGCGGCAGCACCGTTTTACACCCCACCGGCAGTGCCAGGGATCCAATTCCTCTGTCCCCTCGCTCACGCCTGGCCCTGTTCTTTGTGGCAGCTGTGTGGTCTGTTGTGTGGATACCGTCACCACTTCCCCGGTCCCTGCGGACAGACACTCGGTCGGTCACAGACGCTGCTGTGATGCTCACCCCCACAAAACATGCGTGCTTTCCATGCCCTGCTGGGGCGACCGAGCCCGAGCTGATCTGCCCACGTCTCTCTCCCTGCAGCTTCTGCCTGTGTTTGAACAGAGCCTGGAACCGTGCTGAGACCCTAGAGACCCCGGGGATGGGGGGCCCCCAAGATGAATGGGATGCCCCCATGCTGCTGTCAGCCTCACCCTCTCTGGGATCCCTGGAGCCCCAGGACCTGACCACCCACTACCTACCCCGGGGGCTGTGCATCTACCTGGACCCGAAGGAGGCCGAGCACCTGGGCACTTCCAGCCCCCTGCACCTCCAGCATAAGCAGGCACGGCTGCAGGCGCTAGAGACCACGGCTAAAGTCCTCAAGCAACGGGTCGACAGCCTCACTGCCAAGCTACAGGATGCTGAGGCATCGGACACTGTCGGGGACCTAGCTGCGGGCCTGCTGCGCTTACGTCCCCACACCCTGCCTGCCGCCCCCACGCTCACCGCCCCAGCCTGCCCTGGAGCCTTGGGGCCCAACGGGGGCAGAAGGGCACCTGGGGAATGGGTGAGCGTGCAGCCCCAGCCCCTTCTCCCTGCCACCTACTTCCTGGATGATGAGACGCTACCGTGGGGCCCCAGCTGGGAGCAACAGCAGAGTGTGAGCCCAAGGTCCCCCCATGAAAGCAAGCCCCGAGGTAGGCCGGCACCTGGGCCACGGTGACCACCGGGTGGCCGGGGATCCTGTGGGCTGGGAGGAATGGGGACCCCATTTTCTCTCTGAGCCTGGCTTCCTTCCTGGAAAGGGGGCTAGGAGGACAACAGCCAGGGGTTGTCCGGGGGGTCTGAGCAGCATGGTGTACGTGGGCTCTCCCGCATGGCGTGTGGCGTGTGTGAGCTCTCCTGTGTGGCGTGTGGCACCTGCAACAGCTGTTGCTCTGGTCTTGTCCTCTGGCCAGAGGAAGAGTGAGGCTTCTCCCGTGGCTCCTTCCCTGCTGACTCCCTGCCCTTCCTCCAGCAAAGGGGCCTGAGGGCCAGGGAAGCTCCCGCACCCCCACTCCTGTCAGGTGTGGCTCAGGCTCTCCTGCTGTGATGGCTTGGGTCCCCCGTCCTGTGCTCCCACTGACCAGGGAGTGAAGCCAGGTGCCCTCTTCTCCAAGGTTTCCCAGAGGAGGGACACGTGGATGTGAAACTGGACAAAAGGCTGCAGAGAGGTGTGGCCCCCTTCCAGGCCCTCAGCCCCTCTGCGAGGAGGTAAGCCCACCTGCCCCGCGACCCCAGGTCCCTCTCCGTCCCAACTCCCTCCTCCCGGGGGAGCATCTGTCCTACCCCAGCGCCTGCAGCCCCAGTGAGCCCCAGGCGGAAGTGGAGCCCAGCAGGTTCGGTCTGTGGGGCGTGTGCAGGTGGAAACTGAGTTAGACACTCGTGACCGAGGTTGCAGTGCACACGGCGGCGGCTCCCTCCCGAGCACCTAAGCCTCAGTAGCAGCTGTGGCCTCGAGTCCCTCCTGGGGATTTGTGAACACGTTTGGATCTCCTCTCCTGAAAAACTCCCCTCCACACCTGCCCCCCACCAAAAATCTTCCTCCAAGCCCACCACCTGCCCAGCCAGCCTCTCGCTCTTGCTAGGGCGGGACAGGATCCCTGTCCAGGGCCTCCTGGCCAGCAGTGCCCTCCTGGTCCCCGCGGCTCCCTGCACGCCACATGCTGCCAGGCCTTCTTGGGCCACTCACGGCCACTCTCACCCCTCTGTCCTTGACGGAAGCACCCGGGTGAGGGACCCCGGCCTGACCTGAGCCGTTTCCCAGGCAGCCCCGGAACCCAGGCTCGAAAACTCAGCACCGTGGGCAGGGCAGGCAGGAGGCCAGGTCGGCGGCCGTCTCTTGGGAAGGCCTCTGTGCATCCTTAATGCGTGGCCAGGTCCACCAGGGACACCTAGACGTTGGCTCCCCGGACGCCAGGGCCTGGGTCATGCCGCCCACCTCCACCAAGCTGTCTTCTGGGTGGCTGAGGGCGTGAGGGCAGACGCCACGTGTAGCACTAGGGTGGCAGTGGGCACCACAGCAGAGGGGCTGTTGCTCAGAGTCCACATGTCGGGGAAGGGGGTGCCCCCTCCCCAAGCCCAACCTTCCCTCCTTTCCCCTCCCCTCCCCTCCCTGCTGCTGGGACATTTCCTGGCCCGAAGTCTCCCCTGCCCTTCCTCGGAAACCCCACTAGCTTCCCCTCCTGGCTCCTGGAGCCTCACTCCTTGACCTCAGGGGATGGTGGGCTTGGTGCCTGTGCCAGGGCCTTTGGGTTGTGCCCCATCTCACTCCCAACTCCACCTGCGGCTCAGGCCCAGTCCAGCCCCTGGAACTGAGTCATTGTGACCAGAAGAGGGCAGCATCGGGCCAGACCTCGCCTCTGTCCCTGCGTTGCCCCGGATAACTTCCGCCCAGCCCTTGAGAAGGGGTTGTGTTGCCCCGGATAACTTCCACCCAGCCCTTGAGAAGGGGTTGGGGGCGGGGTGGTGAGAATTTTTGGAAAGGTTAATTTCAGTGCCCCCGGCTCCCCGGGGACCAGCTAGATCTACCCCCAGGGCCAGACCCAGCCTGAGGTCTCCACGTTCCTGGCCTAGCCTGGGTCCAGCCAGACGGACAGAGGCACGGCCCGGGCTCCCTGTGGCGATGGCACCCAGACGTTCCCACCAGGGCCGGGCACTGGGCTGTGCCCTCCACCTCCACAGACCTGCCGAGGCAGTGGAGAGACAGCAGGAGGCAGAATCATATTCATGAACCATGGCCCGGAGGGACCCGGGTTTGTGGAGAGCAGGGATTAGGGAGAGGCTCAGAGGCTCGCTGGGCCCTCCCAAGGCTTCCGCCCCTGCTCCAGCAGCCAGGAAAGGGGTCTGGCCTGTGTCCTCTGAAACAGCTGTTGCCACTCACCACTTGAGGGGCGGGAGCTTCAGGGCCAGCTCACGCAGCCTCTGCTGGATCCACCTGCTGCCACCTCCTGCGTTTCCCACGCCAAGCCTCTCGGGTGCCTCAGATCCCAGCTGCCTCTCAGACTGACTTCGTTTGTTTGTTTTTGTTTGTGTTTTGAGATGGAGTCTTGCTCTGTTGCCCAGGCTGGAGTGTAATGGCTTGATCTCAGCTCACTGCAACCTCTGCCTCCTAGGTTCAAGCGATTCTCCTGCCTCAGCCTCCCCAGCAACTGGGATTACAGGCACCCGCCACCACGCCCAACTAATTTTTGTATTTTTAGTAGAGACGGGGTTTCACCATATTGGCCAGACTGGTCTTGAACTCCTGACCTCGTGATCTGCCCACCTCAGCCTCCCAAAGTGCTGGGATTACAGGTGTGAGCCACCACTCCTGGCCTCAGACTGATTTCTGGGTTGGGGTGTGAGATAAACACCTGTGGGCCCTGTGGGCTGCTGAGGGAGGGTGTGTCTACCCCCTGCCCAACAACCCCTGGGCCACAGGTATGGGCAGCATCTTCAGCCACTCCAGTGGATTCTGGGTCACTGTGTACCAGGAAGCACAGATGGGGGCCCTGATGAGAAATGCGAAGTGAGGCGAGCTGTGCTCATGGATGCGGGCTCAGCACACGCCCCGGATGCAGGCTCAGCACACGCCCCACCCACAAACCCATCTCTCTGTGCATCCCAAAGACCCCTCATCCCAGTAGCGCTGCCTGCCCGTGCCTGGCAGCTCTCCCTCACCACTCAGCCACCTCCAGGGGAAAGGCCAGCGGCCACACCTGGCTCCTGGCTCTGTCAGCCTTGCGTGCTGGCCAGCCTGAGTGGGGGCAGGTGTGTGGGTCCAGCCATGCCTGCCTCCATGGTCACAGCCTGGGTGCTCCCCAGATAGGTTACCCTGAAGTCTCCAGTGCCAGCCTTAGGCAGAGGGGTGAAGGTCACAGCTGATGTGTGACCCTGTTCTGCTCTGGGCCTGATGGGCAGTGCCCTTAGTAGATGGCAGAGGTGGTCCCGATGACCACGCTGGCTGGGGAGACTCTGATCTTGGCCCTGGGGACTGATGGTGGCCATGGAAGCTGACTGCACAGTCCTGCTCTCCCTGGGGTCCGAGTGCAGAGCCCAGAGCAGCCAGGCTTGGCGCCGGCGCTTCCCAGATGTGGGCTGATAGCCTTGCCTTGGCCCACGCCACCACGCTGGGACACATGCTCAGGCCCCACCCGCTCACCCCTGCCTCCCGCTCATCCCTGCCTCCCGCTCACCCCTGCCTCCTGGGTCCCAGGCCTCAGGCTCTTCCCCTGCCAAGCTTTTGGCCCTCGGGTCCCATCCTGGGTGCACTGTTGGGAGTCTGAGAGCTGCTCCAGGCCACAGGAGCCCAGCTTCCTGCTCAATGAGGGCTGTCCCCCAGATCTCCCTGCCTCCTGTCTCCTCCACGGCCATGGCCCTGCCATGCGTGTGCCTATATCTTCCAGCTCACATGCGGGCCCAGCCATGCTGCACCCTATCTGGGACTCCCTGCGACTGGAGGAGATGCCGTCGGCTGGAGGGGCAGACTCTGTGGCGCCCTGGACCCCCCAGAGCTGCGGTAAGGGCGACCCTGCAGACAGGCCCTGGGCTGGCTGGTCGGGTGGCCAGGGGCATCTGCCGAGAACCCCTTCCACTGCCTAGCACTCAAGCTTGGCCCTGTGGGGTAGACATACTTTTCCACGTGGAGAGCATCCACGCCTCGTTATTAAAGGTTTTGGAGGCTTTCGGGACCCTCTGCGTGCTCTGTGCTTGCCACGCCTGCAGTGATGGGGGCTGGGTGAATGAGACCCACGTGCTTATTTCATGACAGCCATGCCCCATGCCGCTGTGCTCACCCCACCTCCCAGGGCGCTTCCTTACAGTCCCATCAGCCTGGATTCCACTTTTTCTTCTGCTACTGAGTCTTTTCATCCTGGGTTTCCAACAAGCAGTGCCCACTGCCTGGTACCCAAGGGACCCAGCAGCTGCTGAAGCCCTGGGCTTGAGGCCCTCGTGCTGGCGTGGGCTGTGCTGTGGGACCCTCCTGGCGGGCGGGCTTGGCAGGGCAGCTGGAGGGGCTGGTGCAGCCATGGGAAGTGAATATGGACTCAGAAGGTGGGGGACCCCTTTTGCTGCTTCATCATGGTCTGTTGATTTTCTTCCAAAGAACAGGTTTTGAGCATTGGAGTAAAACATGTTCATGTCTGGCTGGGGGAGAGGTGGTGGGAGGGTGCATTCCAAGTGAATGGGGGCCACCATCCAACCCCTACCCCTGGACCACCATCCCAGAGCAGCCCCAGATACAACCTGCACCCTCGTCGGCTGGCAGCGGGGAGGCCTGGGGAAGGTTCCTGCCCCAGGGCCAGTGCCAGGGACAGAGAGGAGGATTTCAGTCCTGGGATGTGGACGCCATGGGCTGGGTTCAAAGCCTTGAGCTGGAGCCCTGGTGGGGGTGCTCATCGGGTCCTCCCCAACTGACAGCATCCTCCCAGGTCCCTGGAGCCACACCTGGCAGCTTCAGGGAAGCTGTTCTCTGTGGACCAGTAGAGAGGGTCCTGTGTGTTTGTGCACGTGCATGTGTGTGTGCATGCTGTGTGTGTGTGGAGGAGAGGGCCTGTCGGGCTCACACCTGGAGCCCTCTGAGGAAGGAAGGGTCTGCATCTTCCCCACTCCGGCCCCTCCCCGGGAGACTCTCCCAGTCTCCAGGATGTGGGAGCCTCTGCACCCCTGCTATGCACCTGCCCCTTCCTTCCACACACAGCCTCTGAGCATCACCGCCTGCCTGGCACTGAGGTAGCAAGCCCTGGCCCTTACAGTGCCTGTGTCAGGGAAAGTGGACAGTAAGAAGACAAGCAAGGGAGGATACACAGCGGATGGGGTCTGAGGCAAGAGGCCAAGGGGAGAATTCAACAGGAAGGGGCAGACAGCTCATGTGCTGGGGGGGTTCAGAGCCAGGAAGGCCCCCACAGGCCTCTGGCCTTGGTTGTTTATGCTGTTGTAACAGAATCCCAGAGACCGGATGATTTATAATGACCAGAAATGTGTTGGCTCACAGTTCTGGAGGCTGGGAAGTCCAAGAACAAGATGCCGGTGTCTGGCGAGGGCCTTCTTGCTGCATGAACACAGAGAGGAAGACGGGGGCGAGAGGGGATGGGATTGCCCCTTTTATAACGAACCTCCACCCACAATGATGGCATTCATCCATTCACAACAGCGGAACCCTCATGGCTGAAACATCTCGTGGCTGAATCGCCGCCTCATGGCTGAATTGCCTTGGATTTCAACATGAGGAGGGACAAACGTTCAAACCATAGCACCACCTTTCCTCTCCCCAGAAAGTGCAGCCCAGGGAGGTGCAGCGGGCTTCCCAGGGTGCCCAGGGATAGGCTGGGATGGGGCTCTGTTCTCCCACTGCTGGATCTGCTGACTTCCCAATTCCTGAAGGCTGGATGGGCAGGGGCTAGCCGATGTGAGTCATGGACAGTTCCAATGGCTGCAGGACAGCCGCCTCTTGGCCAGGATCTCTCAAGGGTGTTGAGGTCAGAGTCAGGCTCTGCCTTCTCCTTGGAAAGGGCAGCCTGAAGGGGCAGTTTTTACCCCTATACCTGATTCCACCATCCTATGGGCGAAAGGTGCAGTAGCCCCAGGGGGACAGGCAACAGGAGTCTATTGGGTCTAGCTTTTATGACTGGAGGCAGCACTGTCCGGGAGAATCTTCTAGACATAAACACCTACACCAGAGCTGTCCAGTGGAACCTTCTAGACTCAAACAGACCTGAGTTATCCAATGGAACCTTCTAGATTTAAACACCTAGACCCGAACTGTCCAATAGAAGCTTCTAGACTTGAACATGTAGACTAGCTCCATCCAGTGGAACTTTCTAGACCTAAACACGTACACCACACTGTCCACTAGAAACCTTCTGCAATGAGGGAAATGTTCCAGATTCTGAGTTGTCCAATATGGTAGCCACCAGTCGCATGTGGCTGTCAAGCCACGAAAATGTGGCCAGTGTGACTGAAGAGTGGCATTTTATGTTTTATTTTTTGTGAATTTAAGTTTAAATGTAAACGGCGGGTGTGGCTGCCAGCCGCCATGTTGGACAGCAGGGCCGTGGCTCTCAAACTCCACAGCCCCCACCGAGGGCATGGGTCCTGTCAGCCTCATTCTGGTTTGAGGCTGTGACTCCCCAGGACCCAAGCCCCACTGTAGCAGGACGAGCCGCAGACAAAACTCCTCAGCCACTGGGTAAAAAAGGAAGAGGTTTTTTATTCGGCCGGGAGCATTGGCAGACTCTCGTCTAAAGAGCCGAGCTCCCCGAGAAAGAAATCCTTGGCCTTTTTAAAGGCTTACAACTTTAAGGAGTCCACGTGAAAGGGTCGTGATAAATCGAGCAAGCGTGGGAAACGTGACTGGGGCCTACATCCATCAGCTAACAGAACAGAAAGTTTTACAATGCTTTTTTCATACAGTGTCTGGAATTTACAGATAACACAAGTAGTTTAGGTCAGGAGTTGATGTTATTATTATTACTTTGTTTAACTCCTAGGGCCGGGTGGTGGTTCCAAGGTTGTCCGGCTATTTGTCTTACTTTTGTTTCTTTCTCTCTTTCCTCCTGTCTTGTGAACTAGGCAAGGTGGGGGGAGGAGGGCAGCAGGAGTAATAGCGGCTTCCTTCCTTAACATGACTGAGAATGTAGCTAGTTAACATCATCACCACCAGCAGTGACAGCAGCTGCCATGTGCCAAGATCTGTCAAACTGTCCCATTGCATCCTCACAGCTACCAGGGACTTTGGGGTGGCACGTGGAGCTAGACTTTTGGGGCTCCTCACCCATTGCTAGAGGAGTCAGGGCACTCATTGGGGTGACTCCTGCAGTCTTTGTCCATCCAGGGCCGTGCCCAGCTTGGGGACGGCTCGCTTTCTCCTGGGTCACAGCTCAGAGCTCAGGAAGAAACAGCTCACGTCCCGCCATGTCCCCTGAAGTGTCGGGTGCTGATGTGGCCGGTGATGACCAGGACTCCCCCTCCTCAGGCTACAGCTGGGAGATCTTGGGGGCCGTGGGACTGTGGGGCTCACAGGAGCCGGAGGGGCATTTGGTGGGGCTGGGGCCCCTTGGCTGGCTTCAGCCTCTCTCAGGGCCATGAAACAAAAGCAAAGGATGGTTTCTCCCCTTGGCGAAAAAGGAATTTCAGCTCAGAACAGACGCCTGAACCAAAACCAAGACGTGTAAGAGTGTCTTCACTTTCCATCATCACCAGTTAGATGGGGCCACAGGGGTGACCGTCAATGCTCAGTGCACGCCAGGTGGCCAGTGCCCCTGCTGCTCGCCCTGTCTCGGTGCTTTGGGGCGTCCTCTGCTGCTGTGGAAACGCCCAGGAACCGGCTGAGCTGTGTGGTTCATGGCTGAGCTGCTCCGTTCCGGGAAGGCGAGCAGTCCACTGGAGGAGCCGCCGGTCTTGGGGCAGTCGGAGTGGGGATCCTGGTCTTGGCTCCGTCCATACACTAGGCGACAGTGACCAGGACACTCATCGCCAGCCGTCACGAGGCCCCACCATCTGCAGACCCCATTGCCTGCAGCGCCTCCTGGTGGCAGCCTCCGTGGGGCCAGGAGCTCCAACAGCGTGCAGAGTCAGAGCTGGGACCCGGGGCCACCAAGGAGAAAGAGAAGCCCCCTCCGCTGCTTCTGGAGACTTCACTATCCAGGGAGGAGGCTGAGGTTTTCACGCCCATGCACTGGACCAATCCCAGAAATTCCAAGGAGAGCCCAGGACTTGTGCCGGGTGCTTACATCAGCACCCACCCACCCCCTCAGCACCCACCCATCCCCTCAGCACCCGCTCACCCCCCCCAGTATCCGCCCACCCCCTCAGCACTCGCCCACTCCGTCACCACCCACCCACCTCCTCAGCACCTACCCCCCCGTGAGCACCCACCCACCCTGTCCCCACTTACCCCCTCAGCACCCACCCGCTCTGTCAGCACCCACCCACCCCGTTCACACCCACCCTGTCATCACCCTCCCACCCTGTCCACACCGTCAGCAGCAGCTTCTACCTGCTGAGTGCACAGCCAGCCTGTACCAAACCATCTCCTTGGACCCTCACACCAGGGAAGGAGGAACCTCTGTGTCCCCACTGGGCTCTGACTGACAAGTGATTTGTTCAAGGTCATATGGCAAATGCTTGACGGACCCGGTCTGTCTGGGGGCAAAGCCCATATGCTGGGCCTGGGCCTCCACGCTCCCCACAGACTCCTGCCATCCATCCTGGAGTTGGTCCTGGCCGGGGTCAGGCAGAGCCAGCCTTAGCGGGGACGAGGAGATGCAGCGGGTCTCTGTATCCTTCCGTGGGGCTGCAGCCCTCCTGGCCCTTCCTCGACATGCAGGGCAGGGGCTCTTCTTGATGGAGTTGATGCCAGCTGGGCCCAGGAGTCAGGCCGCCTGTACTCCTGGCCTCCATGCCTCAGTTTCCCTGCAGGTGCAGAGGCTGTGTTAACCCGCTGTGCCATGGTGCGCCGAGGCAGCGGTGAGGGGAGGCCTGGAGAGCGGCCTGCGCCACTCAGCTGCCCCCCCTCCATTGTTCCACAGGTCAGCAGGAGGACCCGTGTGTGAGACACCTTCCCATCACCCAGCAGAAGACCTCCAGCTTTCTGGATTCTCTGAAGGTTTGCCCCAGGCCGATGACAGCTGGGTCCCCTTTCTGCTGGGTGGTGAGCCGGGAGCAGCCTCTGTCTCCCAGAGGCCAAGTGGGAAGAGGCTCTCATGCACAGACCGTAGAATTTAGAAACAGGGTGGCCGGGTGAGAGGGAGGGGAGCACGCAGGTGGGAGGAACAGACAGAGGGTGCCTGGCCTTCCCGGGCTGATAGGGAAGCCCGTGGCAGGGAGAGAAAGTCGGTGGGCTGGAAGGAGGGGCCCTGCCCAGACATAGGATTCCTCGGGGTCACCCCCGAGGAAGGGGCCCACCCGCCCTGGCTGGAGGCAGCAGGAACCGTGAGCGTGGGCTCTCCCTGCAGCTGGACCAGCAGAAGCGGACACTGGCCCTCCTGCGGCGGCGGGCAGAGCTGGAGGCCTGGGAGACGCAGCAGACTCTGGACAGGCTGCTCTTCAGGAGGCGGCTGGAGGTAGCAGCCGCTTGCCACGGGGGGAGCCCCTGTCTCTGCAGGAGGTTGGGTGGGAAGGCCAGTCACACTGGGAAGGAGTACGGAGACTTCCACGGGAACAGTGGGCACCTCTCGCCAAGAGGAAGTGAGCCAGACGCTGGAGCTCCCTTTAAAGCAAAGTCTCTGTGCAGAAACAGGAGGTTTCGGCCACTTGTGTCCTCGGGGTGCCGGCACTGGGGGTGCCTCAGCGGGAACCAGAGCTGGGTCACAGATGGACATTGGAGCCTCCCACCTGTCCGTGTCCCAGGCTTGGTAGGCCCCTGAGCCCTGGGCTCTGCATGGGCGCCTATGACCCAAAGCGCGTGTGGTGCTTACACCCCAGGCAGGTCTCTGGCCAGAAGGGAAGGGGCTTAGCGTCTCCTGAGCCGCCTCTGCCGGGCCATCCTGCACCAATAACGTCCCCTCCGATAGGCAGCTCTCGCTGTCCGGGGTGGTTCAGCACCTGCCCCACGAGGAGACAATGTCACTCAGGCCTAGGAACGGTGACCCTGGCAGGGCATTGACTGGGCGGCTGACAGCTATGACCTGGCTGGAAGAGATAAACCTTCTGGGAGGTGGACTTTTCCTCTGTGTTTGGTTCAGGGGCCGATGGTGGAAGTACATCCACGGTACATGTTGGGGGGCATCTCCAGGAGAGTGATGGAAGTGTGTGCATGCACGTGCGCGTGTGTGTGTGTGTGTGTGCACGTGTGGGAGTACACGTACAGGTGGCCTCAGACCCACAGCAGCACTGACACCCTGCCCCGCATCGCTGCCTGTTCTCTCCCTGCTCCCGGCATCACAGGCTTTGCTCCCCTCCTTTGCCTGCCCTCCCAGCACCCCCAGCCGGGACCGGAGCTGCGGTTTCCTTCCCACCCATCTCCATACAGCAGGCCCCCCAGCTCCCACAGCCTCCAGCCCTGGCTGGGCACCGGCCACCCCTGCTTCCCTGCAGTGGCCTGTCCGGGAGGCAGGAGGGGACCGTCAGCCCCGCTGGCAAGATGGACAGAGAGGCCCCTGAGGTTGGAGACTTGCCCAGCTTCAGGCTCCTCCTTGGGACCGGGCTTGGCCTGACCGTCCCGACCCAATGCCCACAGTTGTGGAGCCGCCTCCTGCGTTCTCCGCAACATGCCTCCCACTCCTCACAGCAGTTGATGGAGAGACACTCTACCCAAGCCGGGCCAGAGGAGGCGTTGAAGCTGGAGCAGCCTCCGATTTGCAAGGACCAAGAGCCGACCACAGCCTCTGAGAGCACAGGGACGGCCACACCCAGGTGAGGCCGGGGGCTGGGGCTGGCCACCCCCTCCCAACGTGGAAATGCAGACTGGGGAGTCTTTCGGCACAGGTAGTGGGGCGGGCACGGCACGCGCTGGTGCCAAGTCTCCTGGGCGTGTCCTCACCTGTAGGTCACACCCGCCTCTGGACACAGATGCTGCCACGTCCTCCCAGGGTCCCGAGGACAGACCAGAGAGTGTGGTGGCCAAGCCAGCCTCTGCAGGTGACAGTGTCTTCAAAACCCCACCCTGGAGGCAGGCAGAGCCCTCAGCCAGTGTGAACCCAGCAGGGGGGAACCGAGGCAGGTACACAGCAGGGAGGCCCCGAGGGCTACAGTGGCTGCCCAAGGCCATGCAGAGTGGAGCTGGGATCTGCAGTCAGGTCTGTCTGACTCCAGCACTCACGTGACTGACCCTCAGGCAGCCCTAGCCCCTGGCATCCCTTGAGCCCGGGGAACTGGGTTAGACAGCTGGCGGACACCGTCTCCACCCACCCAGCCCGGGGGAGCTGCGTCGGGATCTCAGCAGGAAAGCTTCCCTGAGCTGGGGGACCAGCCTGACGGGAAGGGAGGTCCGCAGCCCAGGGAGGGTGAGTGTGGCAGCTCGGCCCTCCGGGGCTTCCGCCAGGTGACTGAGCACAGGCTGCTGTCGGCCTTGCTCTGGGACAGAGGGTCTCAGCTCCTCTGAGCTGGCGTGACCCCCAGGCTGGCCTCCAGGTGGCTGCCATCTCCTGGAAGCCAGGGTACAACCTGTCTCGGTGTCTTTGGGAACGGGAACCCTTCCCTGGTTCCAGGCCTGCTGATACGCCCACCTCCATTCCTTTGAGTGGCTGTCCCTGGTGGGAAAGGTCTCTGCACAGCCTCCCCAGTGTGGGCTGCGCAGAAAGCTGGTCCAGACTCCCCGCCCGTGTGATATGTGTCAGCAAATAAGGAAGGGTCTGCGTGCAGGTTGTAGGGATGGCGCGACGAGACCACCACAAGGTGATTTGAGCCCTCAGTGTGATCATGGCAGTTGCGGTGACTTCCCAGCTGGCCATAGTCGCCCCATCTCCAGGCTTGGCGCCTGCTGCGTATTCCTAGTTTAACTTCATTGTGTTCACAAAACACATTCGTGTGAACCTCATAATGTCCAGACTCGGATTTTAGCTCGAATATGGTCTACATCAGTGGGTGCTCCTTGAAAACAACGCCTGTTCTGTTGTTGCTGAGGGGAGCAGTCTGCAGTATCACTTAGATCAAGTTGGTGGGTCGTGCTCTTCAAATCTACTGCATCGTGGTGGATTTTCTGCCTAACATTCCTATCGATGAATAAGAGATGGGTGTTGAAATATCACATTGCAATTTGCCGAGTTCTCCTTGCAGTTCTAACAGGTTTCACTTCATGTATTCTGAAGCTCTGACATCAGGCCCATAAACACTCAGGATTATTATGCGCTTTTGATGAACTGACCCCTCTATCATTATGCAATAATCCTCTTACCCACAGCAGTATCCTTCACTTCAAAGGCTACTTTGTCTGATATTAATACAGCCACTCCAGCTCCCCTTCAACTGGTGTTTCGCGGTATCTCCATTGCCATCCTTTTACTTTCCATTTATTTGCATCTTTGTATTTCAAGTGTGTTTCTTACAGGCAGCATAGAGTTGGATCTTGCTTTAAAAAAAATCAGTCTAGCAATCTCTGCCTTTTAATTGGGGTGCTTACACTATTCACATTGAACGTGATGACGGATGCGGTTAGGTTTTCACCTGGTTATTCTTCTTTTGTTCTATCTGTCCTTTATTTTCTTCTTCCACTTACTTTCTGCCTCCCTCCATAAAAAAACATTAAGCAATGTTTTTTATGATTCCATTTTATCTCCATTGTTGGCTCAGGAGCTGTAACTCTATAATTTTAGTGGCTGCTTTAGGATTTATGATAGTATACACAGTTGACCACTTCACTTATAGTACAAGGCCAGTTCTTCTTTCCTGGTCATTAGGTGGTTGTTGTCATGAATTTTATTTTAAATGTTTTGTTTGTTTTTTGAGATGGGGGTCTCACTGTGTCACCCACGCTGGAGTGCAGTGGTGAGATCTCGGCTCACTGCAACCTCTGCCTTCTGGGCTCGAGCAATCCTCCTTCCTCAGCCTCCCAAGTCGCTGGGACCACAGGCATGCACCATCACCCCAAGCTAATTTTTTTTTTTTTTTTTTTTTGAGATGGAGTTTTGCTCTTGTTGCCCAGGCTGGAGTGCAATGGTGCGATCTTGGCTCACTGCAATCTCCACCTCGCAGGTTCAAGCGATTCTCCTGCCTCAGCCTCCTGAGTAGCTGGGATTACAGGTGCACGCCACCATGCCTGGCTAATTTTTGTATTTTTAGTAGAGACAGGATTTCACTATGTTGGCTAGGCTGGTCTCGAACTTCTGACCTCAGGTGATCCACCTGCCTCGATCTCCCAAAGTGCTGGGATTACAGGCATGAGCCACCGTGCCCAGCTATTTTTGTATTTTTTATAGAGATGGGGTTTTGCCATGTTACCTAGGCTTATTTTAAATGTTTTATAAACTCTGCAATACATTGTTATAATTTTGTTTAAACAGCCAATTATCTTGTTTTAAATGATATATGTGTTTATATTTCCATCTGCACATAGTCGTCATTTTACCATTTCTGGTGCTCTCCATTGCTTGGGGTAGATGTAGATTTCTAACCGGTATCCTTTTCCTTCTACTGGAAGGACTTCCCTTAGTATTTCTGGTGGTGCGTGTCTGCTGGTGTCTTTAGCTTTTGGATGTCTGAGGACACCTTCATCTCATCTCCGTCTCTGACGTCCTCTTTCCTGGACATGGAATTCTAGGTGTGGATTTTCCTTTTCAGTACTTTGAAGACATTGCTCCATTGTCTTCTTGCTTCCATTGTTTGTGACAAGAAATTGATTGCCATTCTTCTTGGTTCATCGGTACATCACCGTGTCTTTGTTTCTCTGGCTGCTTTTAAGAGTTTCTCAGCCAGGCGCGGTGGCTCACGCCTGTAATCCCAGCACTTTGGAAGGGTGAGGTAGGTGGATTGCGAGCTCAGGAGATCGATACCATCCTGGCTAACACAGTGAAACCCTGTCTCTACTAAAAATACAAAAAAATTTAGCCAGGCATGGTGGCAGGCGCCTGTAGTTCCAGCTACTTGGGAGGCTGAGGCAGGAGAATGGTGTGAACCTGGAAGGTGGAGCTTGCAGTGAGCCGAGATCGCACTACTGCACTCCAGCCTGGGTGACAGAGTGAAACCCCGTCTCAGAAAAAAAAAAAAAAAAGACTTTCTCTTTGTTACTGGTTTTGAGCTATTTTATTATGATGTCTTTTGTTATAGTTTTTCATTTTGTAATTTTTTTTTTTTTGAGACGAAGTCTTGCTCTGTCACCCAGGTTGGAGTGCAATGGCCTAATCTCGGCTCACTGCAACCTCTGTCTTTCAGGTTCAAGTGATTCTTGTGCCTCATCCTCCCAAGTACCTGGGATTACAGCCACCTACCACCACACCCGGCGAATTTTTGTATTTTTGTAAAGACAGGATTTCACCATGTTGGCCAGGCTGGTCTTGAACTCCTGACCTCAGGTGATCTGTCTGCCTCAGCCTCCCAAAGTGCTGGGATTATAGGCAGGAGCGACTGCGCCCAGTCCGTATTTCTTGTCCTTGGAGTTTGTTGAGATTCTTGGACCTGTGGATTTTTCATTTTCTTCATATTTGGAAATCGTTTAGCCGCTATTTGTTCAAATATCTTTTTGCTCCTCTCTCTCTCACATCTCCTTCAGGGACTCCAATACCCATCTATTAGGCCACTTGTAGTTGTGAGCTTACTGAAGCTCTTTGTATTCTTTTATTCTTTTTTCCTCCCTTTTTCCTTTTGGATCGTTTCTATTGCTATATGTTCCAGTTCGTTCATCTCTCCTTCTGCAGTGTCTAGTCTGCCCTTCATCCCATCCAGTGTGTTTTTCATCTCAAGTGTTTTAATTTTCTTTTTTTTTTTTTTGAGACGGAGTCTCACTCTGTCACTGCAAGCTCCGCCTCCCGGGTTCACACCATTCTCCTACCTCAGTAGTAGGAGAACCTCCCGGGTTCACACCATACTCCTACCTCCCGAGTAGCTGGAACTACAAGCGCCTGCCACCATGCCTGGCTAATTTTTTTGGATTTTTAGTAGAGACGGGGTTTCACTATGTTAGCCAGGATGGTCTCAATCTCCTTAACTCGTGATCTGCCTGCCTTGGCCTCCCATAGTGCTGGGATTACAGGCGTGAGCCACTGTGCCGGGCCAAGTGTTTTAATTTTCATCAGAATGTGTATTCCATTTGGATCTTTTATATCCTCTGTGGCTCTACCAAACATCTTTTTTTTTTTTTTTTTTTTGAGACGGAGTCTGGCTCTGTCGCCCGGGCGGGAGTGCAGTGGCCGGATCTCAGCTCACTGCAAGCTCCGCCTCCCGGGTTTATGCCATTCTCCTGCCTCAGCCTCCCGAGTAGCTGGGACTACAGGCGCCCGCCACCTCGCCCGGCTAGTTTTTTGTATTTTTTAGTAGAGACGGGGTTTCACCGTGTTAGCCAGGATGGTCTCGATCTCCTGACCTCATGATCCGCCCATCTCGGCCTCCCAAAGTGCTGGGATTACAAGCTTGAGCCACCGCGCCCGGCTACTAAACATCTTAAACATATGGGATACAGTTACGAAACTGTTAATGTCCTTCTTTGCCAGTCCTCACACCCATGTCCAGCCTGGGTTAGGGTTAATAAACTATCCTGCTCACTATGGGTTGTGTTTTCTGGTTTCTTTGCATATCTTCTAGACATTGTGAATTTTACCTTGCTGAGTGCTAGATATTTTTGTATTCTTGTAAACATGCCTTTTTTTTTTTTTCCTTTTGAGACAGAGTCTCACTCTGTCCCCAGGCTAGAGTGCAGTGGAGCAATCTCAGTTCACTGCAACCTCCACCTCCCAGCTTCAAGCAATTCTCCTGCCTCAGCCTCCTGAGTAGCTGGGAATACAGGCACATGCCACTATGCCAGCTAATTTTTTGTATTTTAGTAGAGACGGGGTTTCAGGGTTTCACCATGTTGGCCAGGATGGTCTCCATCTCCTGACCTCATGATCTGCCCACCTTAGCCTCCTAACGTGCTGGGATTACAGGTGTGAGCCACCGCACCGGCCCCTATAAACATTCTTAAGCTTTCTTCTGGACTGCAGTTATTTGGAAGTAATTTGATCCTTTCAGACTTTGCGTTAATAGTGTGTTAGGTTGATCTGGATCAATGCTCAGCCTGGGGCTAATCATTTCCGACAGCCAGGGCAAGAAAGTTCTGCGTACGCTGCCTGCCCAGTGACCTGGGAGTGCTGAGGTCCTCCAGTCTGGCTACTGGAAACAGGTGTCATTCCCAGGCTTCCAGTCCCCCGGAATGCTTCTGTCCCAGCATCTGGTAGCTTCTTGACATGCATTCATCCATCAGTTCTCTACTGAATACTCCAGGAGGACGCTTCATACATCTCAGAGGTCCTCTCTCTGTGCAACTCTCTCCTCTCTGACACTCTGCCCCCACAAACTCCAGTTGCCTTGGTCCCCCCAGACTCTGCTGTCTCCTCTACCCAGGCATTCCTCCAGCTCAGCCAGCTTCCCCTCCCTCACCGTAGCCTGGCAACTCTCTCAGGCAGTGAACGGTGAGCGTCGCAAGTCTCACCTCCTTTGTTTTCTGTCTCTCAGGGATCACTGTGCTATGTTGCCTCATGTCCAGTGCCTGGAAAACTGTTCTTTCATAAGTGTGTGTGAAAAAAATATATATATATGTATATATACACACACATCTCTATATAAACACACATATGTGTGTGTATATTTATGTGATTTTTTTAGTTGTTGCAGATGGGATGGTAAAGCCAAAATCCAGTCCTTTTTGCTCTCTTTGTGGGGAGGGAAAGTCCTTAAGGATCTTTTAAGTACAGGCTCCTTTTTCCATCACTCAGAAACAGAAGCATGGCCAGCAGAGGTGGGCAGCAGGTCAGTTACTTCAGCTGGGGATCAGGGCTCTGCTGTCACCTGCCAGCTCCTTGGTGCTGGACCTAGAACAGCCCTTCTCCCTCTGTGGGCCTCAGTCTCCCCTCCTGTAGAAGCGGAGCAGCTGGGCTGTCTCCCTGAGCTCCCTCTACCTTTGGTCTGGTCTTTCCCACAATCAGTGGGGTTACACACCAGAACTTCACATCAGGAGACTGCTGGTCCCTTCCCACGTGGTCTTGTGGATTCTTCGTGAAGCCTTGTGTGTCCGGGATGGGGCGGGGGCACTAAACTGCCCTAGACCTCCTACTTTTATGAGGTCCTCCGGTAGAAATGGCCCCTGACACGGGGCACTTAGACCCCCTACATGACCCAACCATGGTGCTTCCTTCCTCAGAGGTGGGGGGCCCTGACGGAGTCCTCTCCCAGCTGCCCCTGGCCAAGCTCTTCCCTCCACACAACCGCGCCCACCAGGTACGTGGAGAGGTCCCCTGGGGGAGGGGCACAATTTCAGGACCCAGCACGGCCCTGGTAGTGGGCCTCGGACCCAACCGTCCCTCCACTAAGAAGGGCCAAGGCAGGTTCTGGGTTGGGAGTTTCTTCCGGCCATCGCTTCATGCAGTCTTCCAGCTGACAGCTACTCAAGCCTGTTCCTCCCGCTCTGGGTGACAGAGCGGGGCAGGCATTTCAACAGGGTGCTTTGGGCACGGTTAGCCCCCGCCCAGGTTGTATATTTTAGGGCAGGTGGCCTGGGCTTCCTGGATTAGGGCTGGTCGTGAGGCCGAGATGATGAAGATCCAGCCTGCCTCGCCGGCTCACAGTCGGGGAACCGGGGGCGGCATGGGAGATGAGAGGGGCGGGCAGTCCTAGAGGGCTTCTCGGAGGCGGTGGCCGGTGCCTGGAGCGGTCTAGAAGCTAGGCGGTGACTCGGCCCGCCCTAGTGGAGCCCCGCGAGGCCCGGAAGCGCCGAACCCACAGCTTTAGGAACCTTGGGCCGCTTCAAGCTGCAGATGCTGGAGCGGAGTCTGCGGCAGGAGGAGCTGCGAGCACAGCACCAGGCCGCGCTGCTGCACCTGCGAGAGATGGCGCTCCAGGAGAAAACGCTTGCCGAGCTGGCCTGGCTGGAGCATCGGCTAGGGTGAGCGCATGCGCCCAGCGACGGCCCCGCCCCGCCGCCGCCCCGCCCCGCCCTGTCCGGGTCCCTCCGGTGGCCCGACAGCGTTTTGAGAAACAAGGTACAGGTGCAAATAGTAATAGGTGTTTGCTGAAACTTAGCTAAGGCAGTAAAGTACTCAATGCACAAATTAAAAAAATACCCCCATCGTCCCAAAGATGACCTCTGAAGTCATCTTTGCGCATACTTTGTTTTTTTGCTTTGTTTTGTTTTTTTGAGACCGAGTTTCGCTCTTGTTGCCCAGGTTGGAGTGTAGTGGCCCGTGGCGCGATCTAGGCTCACTGCAACCTCCGCCTCCTTCAAGCGATTCTCCTGCCTCAGCCTTCCGTAGCTAGGATTACAGGCATGCGCCACGACACCCGGCTAATTTTGTATTTTTAGTAGAGATGGGGTTTCTCCATGTTTATCAGGCTGGTCTCGAACTCCCGACCTCAGGTGATCCACCCGCCTCTGCCTCTCAAACAGCCGGGATTACAGGTGTGAGCCACCGCGCCCGGTGCGGATACTCTGTTTTGGGGAGAAACACACATGGCTATTGCGAAGTTGCAAATGGGCGGCATGTGCTGTTTTGTAAGTTGTGTTTTCAATTTAAATGTCAGGAAAACCTTTCTGTGTGTCTATGTAACCGCTGTAACACACAGGGCGCACCGGCGCAGAGGCAGGGCTGTAACTCCCTTCGCCTGTCCCGGATCTCTGGGCTTCTAGGCTGTCTCCAACTTTTTGCCATTATTAATGAAGATAGAGAGGTCATTTCCTTAAGGTAAAACCTTAGAAGTGGAATGACCGTGTTAGTGAGAACGCATTTGGAAGCCGCTTGATAATGCCACATTGGTCTCCAGAAAGGTGATTCCAGTTAACATCTTCACCCAGTGTCTGAGCGGGCCAGGCTGAGGGTGTTTATTCCATGATGGGAGCGGGGGTGGATGTGGGTGACCCCCACCTCCCTCCCCAGAGGACCCACTGGCCTGGGCTGGGTCTTCAGGGTGGCAGGGGCTGCTCTCTGCCAGCCTTTGTCTCTTTAGACCAAAAGTCCAAAAGTGGCTGTGAGGGGTGAAAGAGTGACAGCCAGGGCTGGGGCCGTCTGGCCACCTCAAGGCTGCCGAGCCTATCCACGCATGGCTGCCTCCTCCCCGGTGCCCGCTGCACCTTGGGAGGGCATTCCAGGTTGATGTGACCGACCAGGGCTGGCTGTGTCTGTGACTTTCTATATCCACTTGCACGGGCTGTCAGGATTGGCAGTGATGTTGCCACCTCCCCTCAGGTGCCTGGACAGCAAGAGGGACAGAGCTGTGCTGGCCGTGCTGGTGGAGAAGCAGCAGCAAGCCCTCAGCAGATTCGAGAAGGAGCAGGTGGGGCCAGCACAGGCCTGGTGGGTCGAGGTGGGCGGCACACAGAGGTGGTCCTGTCATCTTCTTGCCTGGAATCTGAACATTCCCCAGCACCAGAGCTAAAGAATTCCCAAGCCCTTGCCACCCTCCAGGGCCATACAGGAACTTGCAGTACACAAGGAGTGCCCATGGCCCAAGGGGGCATCACGGCCAGGGTGGAGCATGGCCCTGTACACAAGGAGTGTCTACGGCCTTCCGGGGGCATCACGGCCAGAGTGGAGGGTGGCCCTGTGGCCGTGGCTCGGCCTTTTGCTGGATGTCTCCTCGGGCAAGTGGCTCTGTCTCTCGGCACCTCGGTTTCCTCCTTGGAACCGGAGAAGAAGTTAGTATCTGTAAGCAGGGGTTTGGGAGAGTTTAGTGCAGCCGGCACTTCCCCGGGCAGATGTGTGCCATGTACGACCTCAGAGGACTTTCCCAGCTGCTCCGAGCCCAGTTCCCTCATCTGGAAAATGAGGAGAAGCCTGATGTGCGCTGCGTGGGGGCCGTGAGGGTGGTGCAGGTGAATCCCCGGCCGCGCCTGCCATGGAGGGGTCTCCATCTGTGGCTGCTCTTGCCTTCCTGCCATGGTTGTCACCAGGGCCTGGAGGAAGCCGCCCCCCAGGGAGAGTCGGTGCTGGGCGCACACATGGAGAGGGGAACAGCTGCCAGAGTCAGGGCTTTGCCTGCGGCAGAGAGTGAGACTGAGGAGCAAGCCTGAGAGCCAGAATGAGGACCCTTGCCGGCCCCCGCCCAGGTCACAGGCTCAAGGGCCCCTCACAGCTCGAGGCCACTGTGCCCACATCCTCACATCAGTGCCCCCATGCTGTGCGGCAGGGGCTGGCGCTAACACCCTTGGTACAGATAAAGGAACCTGGCTGGGTGAGGCGGTTCACGCCTATAATTCCAGCACTTTGGGAGGCCAAAGTGGGAGGATCGCTTGAGCCCAGGAATGTGAGACAGGCCTAGGCAACATAGTAAGACCCCCGTCTCTACAAAAACTAAGTCTGCCACTACAGGTGGCCAATGCTTGTAGTCCCAGCTGTTTGGTGGACTGAGGTGGGAGGATTGCTTGAGCTCGGGAGGTCGAGGCTGCGGTGAGCTGAGATTGCACCACTGCACTCCAGCCTGGGCAACAGAGTGAGACCTTGTTTCCAAAAAAAAAAAAAAAAAAAAAAAAAAAAAGAAGCTGGCCCGGGGTGGGGGACTTACTTCACCCAGGACCCTCTGCTGGGAAATGGGGTCAGTGCAGGACCTTATGTTGACTGGAAAGCCTGAGATCCCCACCCCTGCCCTGGATGCCCTGTACATACTGCGACTTGGGGTGTCAGGTGTGGGGCATTCCAGGCAAAGGAGCTGGGGGCGGAGACCCAGGCTGCAGACTCATGCACGAGTCCTCTTGGATATGGAGAAACAGGAAAAGGCAGGCACCACAGAGAACCATGCGAGCTGGGGAAACAAAAGGGGCTTAGAAGGGGTCCGCTTGTCAATGAGGGGGCCTGATAGAACAGGCCCTGCCCAGGGAGCTCATGTGGGAGGAGCTGGAGCTGGCCAGGGCCAGGACGCCCAGCCATAGGCAGGCTGCATGTCATAGACAGAGACGCCCTGGTGGACGTGGGGTCTGGGACCCCCCCAGCGAGGCCATGGACCAGACACCTGCTTGGTAGAGCCTCAGTTTCCCATCTCCCTGATGAAGCTGCCATCTCCCAGGGCGGGTGGGCAACAGCCCGTGCCTGGGCTCCATACAAGGTGGTTCCGAGGGTGCTTCCACCAGGACACTGTGGGGAACAGAGAGAACAGTCGTAAAGGAGGGATGGGGTGGGGGCAGTGCCTAGAGCCTGGAGAGAGGGAGGGCGAGGCCCAGTCAACCTGTGCCAGCCCTGCTCGGGCCCCGGGGAATGGACGCCTGTCTCCCTCCTGCCTCCTGCTGCCTGCAGCTGCCTCCTCCACCAAGCCCAGGGAAGCTCAAGGCCATGGGGGTATCCTAGGCCTGGCAGGAGGGGCAGGCAAAGGCCAATTGGAGGGAAAGGGAGGCTCCCCAGTGCGACGGCCAGGGCGTCCCCCAGACACCTCTTCCCTTTCGTTGGCCTTTTCCTCTGCTGGCTCCAGGGTTATGCTGACATCTGCTTCTTTTGCCTGCTCAGAGGGAAATCCAATACCTGCGACACACGCAGCTGCTCAGGCACCGAGACAGGAAGCTGCTTCTGCAGCATCAGAGGGACGTCGTCTCCATGCCGGGGCCTGCAGACGCCCTCCCCATCCCAGGGCCCGCGGAAGTCCTCCCCATGACGGGGCCCGGGGAAGTCCTCCCCGTGACGGGGCCTGCGGACGCACTCACCATCCCGGAGCCAACGGACGCCCTCCCCATCCCAGGGGCCACGGACGCCCTCCCCATTCCAGGGCCCGCGGACGCCCTCTCCATCCTGGGGCTAGCGGAAGTCCTCCCCATGACGGGGCCCACAGACGTCGTCCCAGTGCACGAGCTGCAGGTCCGGGCCAAGCTGCCGCAGGTGGATGCTCTCGCCTGGGCTGGGGCTCAGCCCCAGAAATGCTGTACCCTGGGATCACGCAAGTCCCTTGTAAAAATGCCTATGGCCCCAGGAAGACTTACTGGGGGGTGGGGGTGGGGGTGGGGCAGATGGAGGGAGGGAGGGGCTGCTGCTGGGGGGCTGAGGAGGCTTCCTGGATGGGGTGGTCCCGGCCAGGCTCTAGAGCAGAGCCAGACTTTAGGTGGGGGCAGCAGTGGATGGGGTTGGGGAGTAAGCAGGACTGGGGATCTCATGGGACCCAGGCAGGAAGGAGAGTGTGGCTGGAAGTTCCTCGGGGAGGCCAGCCCCTCGGGGACCCCAAGCAGAAGCTGCGTCCCTGGAGGGAGGCTCCTGCTCCCCATGTCCACCAGTAGAGTGAGGAAGCTGTGTGGACGAGGGGTGGAGGACTATCCCCAGGCAAGCTGTGTGCCCTCCCCACCTGCGCGTCTCCTCTGTAAGGCCGGGAGGGCAGCAGGCTCACCCAGAAGGTGGGGATGAGGATTGAATGATCTGAGCTCTCTGAAGCACCTGCTCCAGGCTGGACTGCAGGAGAGGAGACACGAGCAACCTGATTCCAGAGCTGGGCATGGGGGTCTCTGGCCAGCCTTGGGCAAAGACTCCTCGTTCTGGGCCTCCCATCCATACCTCTCAGCGGGGGTGCAGGACCCCTGCTCAAATGAGAGGTCCTGTTTCAGCCTGGCACCCAGCGGGGAGCAAACAGCCCCAGCACTGCACCAGCCCTGCCACAGCCACAGCCACATGACGCCCGGCACTGGCTTTTCTGAGGAGGAAATGGGCAGAGACAGCCATGCCAGGCTCTCCTGCACTGTTTCTCACAGGGTTCCAGTCCCAAAGTCAAGGCTACCTGGGAGGGCGGCTCAGAGACAAGCCAGCAGCCAGAGGCCTCCCTGTGTCCCCTGACCCTGCGCAGGCCCAGCAGCCCCACCAGCCGTCGCCCCCAGAGCAGCCCCACAAGCTCGAAGGCCATACGGTGAGTTGATTGGTCTTGGGGGTTGGGAGTCGGGGTCTGGACGCTGATGTTTGCCTGAGAAGCCTTTCCTGCACTGGGCGGCCGACTCTCACTCAGCCCCATCCCCACCTGTGCCTGGGAGGACGGAAGGGGGTGGCCATTGAGGGCACTGAGGGAGGCCTGCTGGCCCAGTGGGTCTGGGCAGAAGCCGGAGCTGCCCGGGCCCCATGGGAGGAGCCCCAGGAGCTGGCTGCACCTTCCCGGCTCTGTGGCTGGCTAGAGTGTGGTCACGGGGAGGGTCTCCTCTTAGCCTGTTTCCTCACCTGGGAAGTAGGGACGGGGTGTTCTCCCCCCCCACAGCTGCTGCAGGACGCGGTGGGGCACAGCCGGTGGACAGGCCTGGCTGAGGGGCCAGGGGTGGCACGTGTAGCCCTGGGCCCACCCTCTCAAGGTGGCTGGGGGCTGTTCTGCCCACCGGTGGCAGCTCAACCTTCTCTGAGGCCTGGCCATATGGCCGTTGGCTTTGGTTTGCAGCAAAAGCGCCTCATTAGAGGGCACCAGGGCTCTGCCTGGACTGTCCCCGTGGAGCAGGGGAGGAGGTGTGATGACCAGGGTCACCTGCCCGAGAGCCTGGCCGTGGGAGGAGCAGCTGCTTTTCCCATCAAGAGCCTCCCGGCTTCCTGATGCTGGGAACAGCTCTTCTTTCGGGGCTCAAAGTGGCCCTGAGGGCCAAGGAGGCCTTCTCTCCTTTGAGCTCAGGCCCCCAGGGCCGGCAGCCCTCTAGACTCTATCACAGAACCCCTTGAAGCAGCAAGCGGCGGGGCAGCACAGACCCAGGGGAGCAGCCTTTGGAGGCCCCTGCCTGCCTGGGGGAGCGTCCTGCAGCTCTTTCCCAGCCCAGAGGGGCCTCTGCAGTGAGGGGAGTTGCTGACCACTCAGCCTCAGCCATTGGCTCTGTAGCTCCTCCTCAAGCTTTCACATAAACCTGGGCACAGACTGATCTGTCATTCACATTGCTGCCAGTTGCCAGTCCCAGGAATCTCTGAAGAGGTTTCCAGGCCTACTACCGCCTCTTGGTCCCCCAGGGTTTGCTTATAGGGCTGGAGGGGAGGGGCCGGTAGACGTATGGTTGCAGACCTGGATCCCAGCGTGGGGGTCAGCCCACTCTCCTGGCGGAGGGGTACACCCTATGTTCGGCTTGTCACACCAGCGATGTGTAGCCCTGTCCACAGCTAGAAAATAGAGAAAAGTGAGGTATTCACAGAGAAAACTTTGGCTCCCCGGGACCCCACCCCCGGGAAGCTCACCTGTGGTGTTTTGCTGGCGGTCCCACCACACAGCAGCAGACGCGCTTCCCTCCTTCACTGGTCCATTTGAGAGAAGCTCATTTGTGAGCTGGGTGCCTTGGGGTCGGGGTGTGTCTGTCTGCACCCCAGGGGAGCGAGGGAGAAGCTGGATGGAGCAGATGGAGCTGCCACGGGGTCCTGGCCTGAGACACTGCGTGCCGAGGAGGGTGTAGGGGAGGGGAATGAATCCTTTAGGACGTGGGGGTTCCTGTTCCCATTTTTATTCAGCCATGTTCTGTTTCTGGGGCAGCTCTGAGAGTACAGTGCCTTGCTCTGCTTTGGGGGCAGTGCCAAGCCCTGGGGGCACTGCCCTGTCTCCCTCTAGAGCCTGCGTGGGGCACACACTGGTGTCAAGGTGCCTTCCCAGTCCTGCTCCAGCGAGAGTGTGGGCTCCAGCCCCTCAGCCATCTACCTTGGGATACAGGGATTCCAGGCCCTTAGGGCCACCCTCCTCTGAACCAGCACCTCCTGCTCACCCCTGGCCATCTGTGAATCCAGGGGGAAATGCTCAGGGGCACCCTTGGGTGGGGGCAACCAGCTGTGCCCAGATGTGGCAGGTGCCTGGGGGAGAAAGGGAGTCAGACGACGTGTCGCCGGGCAGGCACCTGAGAGAGCAGGAGTTTTCTTGCCACCCCAGCAGTGTGACCCAGGCAGAGTCAGACAGGGGGTGCCTGGAGGTCAGCGCAGGCCTGGGGTGGCACCGTGCTTCTCGGGGGCCCAGCATGTGCACCTGGGAGGGACAGTCCATCTCCAGGCAGAAGTCTCAAGGGGCCACACCCTGGGGAGAACACAGGTCTCTCCCACCCACCCTACCTGGGTGAGGGGGTCACAATCCCGTCTTCTGCTTGGCTACTGACCACAGCCACCCCTGGATGTGACATGAGGTTTTTCCCAGAGAGAGGGTGCTGGTGGAGGTTGTGGCCAGGGCTGGACACCTGGGAAGGGGCAGCCGGGCGGGCGGTCACCTCCACTCTGCATGACCTTGCAGCCCTCCCATGGAGCAGCAGGATGTGATGCCGCCCCGGACAACCTCCGACGCAGATGGTCACCAGCAGCCTCTGAGGCCAGCGTGGGGCGAGGACACACATGACCCCCGGAGCCTGTTGGAGAGTGGCAGCCACGTCAGCCAAGGTAACGAGCAGCAGTGGTGACTGCCCAGGGACAGATGGACTCATTCAGTGGGCCCTGGGCAGTGTGGGGTGGCATCAGGCTCAGGGTCAGGCAGGCCTGCTGTGCCCCACTTTGACTGGGCCACTCTGGCCTCCCCGTGTCTGCGTCTCAGTGCAGCAGGGCACACAGTGGGCTTGCCAGCAGGCAGGCCACCCCATGCATAGGCAGCCAGCATTCCCAAGATACAGAGCGAGGGATGCACTGGCCGGGAAACCACCCAGACAGGTTCTGTCTGGGAAGGGCTCCTCATGGGCGGCTGCTCAGAGCCCCTGATCTTGGTTGGGGCCACGTGCAGGCCTCAGACTGTTGCCAGGCAGGTCCCAGAAACACAGGCCCACAGACAGCCCCTGGCCAGGGCAGAAGGAGGATTCGGCAGGGCCTGCCCCACGCTTGCCTCAGAGGCTGCCTTTTCCAGGCTCGGGCTGAGTAGACCGTCGGGCCTCCAGGCAGGGGACATGGCAGGGCAGAGAGCTGGATGTGGCCCCAGGCTGTCCCTGTCTCCCTCGAAGTTAGCTTGTTTGCCGTCCATCCTGCCAAGAACAGGGCAGTATACGGCGACAGCCTTCCCACTCCCCACGCACATCAGTCCCCACCGTGTTTCCCCCACCCCCCACCCCTGCAGCTCCATTCTGCCCCTGCCTCGTTCCTTCCCTTCCTGGCCTCAGTCTGTGGTTGCCGTTGGTGACTCCTGGGACTATGTCTTTCAGAACCTGGGGAGCAGCCTTGGGCCCCTCAGCCGGGCCTGCAGCCCGCGAGCCCCACTGACGGACAGCGGCTGGGCCCAGCCTTTCCCGTATGCACAGTCCCTAGAAGCCGTTTCCCCAGCCCCATCTGCTTCAGGGCCCTCCTCCCAACATTCTGCCAATCCGCGACTTGATCTTGGTTGGGGCCCCTTGGTTCCTGTGGCCGGTCCTTGGTTCCTGCAGTGGGTCCCTGTCTGTCCCTGCCTGTCCCTGTCCGCCCCCATCTGTCTCCATCCATCCTGGTCTATCCCTGGCCCATGGTGCCCTCCCTGCAGGGCCCTGTGGCATGTCCACTCCCCTGTCTCAATCCCCAGGCCAAGGAGGTGGAGGGGCGCCTCCCCACAGCTCAGCGCAGGTCGCGGGAGGCGAAGGAGCCGCTCCCAGGTAAGCACCCTGGAAACAGCATGTGGGCCATCGCGGCGCCAGACGCGTCCCCCACATCCGGCAGAGACTGTCCGAGGCTGGAGCTCAGCCACTGGACAAGGATGGACAGCAAAGAAGATGGGCCCTGGTGGCCCCCCACCCTGGCCTCGGACCCCTTCACCGCAAGAAGAGTGGCCGGCTCCATCTCCTACCGGAGGTGACGCAGCGGCTCTTCTGGAGAAATTAAAAGTCATAACTGGCTGGGGTTGTTTTAGTCGCAACTTCGTTCATCTGGGGCAGGTTTTTAAGCATTTGGAAGCTAGCACTGCCTGAGCATCTTCAGCCGATGGAGGTTTTTGCACCAATTACATGTTTCTGTTTCCGAACCTTACACTTGGCCAGGGGCCTCCCCGAGAGCCAAGTCCTCCATTTGTAGGTGGGGCGGGAGGGGACGCGCTCACCGTGTCAGGGAGCCCTGGTGGTGGATCTAGTAGCGGCCGGCTGAAGAGTGAGTGGGGGGTTGCATGCCCTGCGATGCCACCTCGGAGCTCCCTGACCAGCTCTGGGTGCCGAGTTCAGAAGGCCCCCACCCAGTGTGCATCCTCGGAAGCAGGGAGACTATGCTACCAAGGGTTTGCCGGACTGGGGGGCCCTGCAGTTGGAGCCAGGGAAAGCAAACCTCAGGACAGACGCGTTAGATAGGAAGAGGTTAGAAGCACTTGTGGGGCTGCCTGTCCAGGAGAGCGTGGCTGGTGGGGCTCCCTGGAGAGGCCAGTGGCACTGAGAGGGGGAGTGAATTACAGAGTGCTTTCCCCATGTCCCGCATCGCCCCTGGGCCTGCATCGTTCAGGTTTCAGCGGCCACCGTGAAGCTTGCTCAGCCTGAAGCCTCCCTCGCCACATGGCCACATGTACCAGCTGTCACCGTTCTGGGGGCCAGCCAGGTGCCCGCACCCACCATGGGTGTTTGTTGCCTCTGGAGGTGGCTTCATTCGTTACGCCCACACTGCAGAGGAGGAGCCTGAGGCCTGACTTAAGTTCTCAGGTGGTCCGGGGCTCGCCCTGGGGCTGCCTGATTGCAGTGCTGGCTGCTCTCTGATCAAAAGACTGCACTCGCAAGGCCTCCCTGGGTGACGCCCCACTGTGGTCACTGGGGCAGCCCAGGGCCGTGGACAGGAGGGCAGGTGTTCCCATTGACGGAGCTTCCCCCTCCTTGGGCGTTCGCCAAACAGCTCCGGTTCCCTTAGCCAGGTGGCCTTGGCCCTCACAGTCCCCTGACCCCACAGAACGAAAGTCTAGGGAGATGAAGATGCAATGCAGGGGGGCCCTGGTGCTCCTGGGGAGGGCTCTGCGATGGCCCCACCCACCCCTTTGTCCCCCTTTGCGATTCCCTGGCAGTGCACCGGTGACCTTGCTGTGTCCGAGGCCTGACCCCCACCAGCCCTCTGCGTCACTCCTGCCTCACACCAGTGTCTATCTGGATGGCACTGAGGGGGAAGAGCAAGCTCTGGCAAAGGGTTTCCCCCCAAGGGAGGGAAAGAGGTCTCTAAATAATAATAACATAATAATAATAATAATTATTATTTTTGAGACAAAGTCTCACTCTCTCCCAGGCCATAGTGCAATAGCGTGATCTTGGCTCACTGTGACCTCCACCTCCCGGGTTCAAGCAATTCTTTTGCCTCAGCCTCCTGAGTAGCTGGGATTATAGGCACCCACCACCATGCCCACTTAATTTTTATATTTTTAGTAGAGATGGGGTTTCGCCATATTGGCCAGGCTGGTCTCGAACTCCTGACCTTGTGATCCACCCACCTCGTCCACCCAAAGTGCTGGGTTTATAGGCTTGAGCCACTGCGCCTAGCCGACTTCTGAATTCTAAACAAATTTTCTCTAAACTTTTGGCTGGGACTTCGATCACTAACTGTCCAATAACAGGATCATTTTAGGAGCAAACTACCATGTACGTTTCCGCCCTCATACTAACCAAGCACTGCAGAAAGGCGTGCGTCACTTTGAATTTTAAAATTTGTTTTATGTGACTTCGGAATTCCTGGGAGCTGCTCCTTCTGCTTCCTGCATCTGTCCTCGCCAGCGCTGACAGTCCCTTTGCCCTTCAGGAGACCCTCAGACCAAGCCCGGCCCTTCCTTAGCGGGGAAGCCCCGGGCTCCGACAGCCAGCCATGTGAGGAGCTTCGGGGAACGCAGCCAACACTCCTGGGGCAGAGAAGGTCCTTGTGGCCCACAGGAAGCCAGCGTGAGTCAGGTGTGGCCGTGCACTTCCTGTGGGCTGAGTGGGGCCCGGCCTTGCTGTGTGGCCCTGCGGGGTCTCCTGGTCCATCCCATGAGTGTCCCGGGGCCCTTCCCGGCAGATGCCTTCAGTTCTGAAGTTTGCCAGTTCTCTGGGTCTCACCCTAACACTCAACACCTGGGCAGAAAAACAGGCTTTTTTTCCACGGCGGCAGGGCCCAATGGGAGGAAGGGAATCTGATGAGTGGGGGTCTGCACGGCCATCTTTTGGGTGGTCTTTGTTCCTGAACCATGGTCGCTGGAATCACAGGGGCTCCATCCAGCTACAGAGACAGAGGCCACATCCTGACAGTGTCATTTCTCCAATGTGTCTCCAGCAGGTGACTGAGGGCAGCATGAGCGAAGAGGGCTCGGAATTGGGGCTGGATTTTGCTGAGAGTCCCGTGGAGGAGTCCCAGGAAACCGAGAGCTGGCGATCAGGGGAGCAGAGGTGTGGGGCTGGGCTCCCTGGAGCAGGCAGGACCTGGGGCAGGGGTGGAACCTGAGGCACGGAGACGGGTTCAGCCAGCACTGCCTGTCCCCCTGCTGTGGAGACCCTCACTCTCTCCTGGCACAGCTGTGCTGCTGGGGTACAGCTGTGCACCCACCCTGAGCCCTCCTGGGTCTGACCCACTTTTGGAAATAATGATGTCACCCATGAATCAGCCCAAGGTCAGCAGAGGGGCCTCGAACCCCCGGGAGTGGCAGCCCCACCCCTCTCTGCCACCTGATCCGGTGGGACTGAGACTGGATGCCTCCTAAGACAAGCCACTGGGGAGCCCTTGCCCTCAGGGTCACCTCAGGTGGTGGCAGAGGACTAGCTGGGATGTTTTTCGAGTGTGGTCTGTGGACTGAGCCCAGTGGGGTCCCTGACAGTGGGCCCTGGGGAAGAGGCCAGAAGGACCAGGATCCCCACAGGGTTCTCCACGAATATGCTTGCAGGATGGAGGCCTGCCTGCAGGAGGTCCCCGGCGTCTCCTCCACCTGGCTGGAAGCTGCCTGGGCTGCTGCCTCCCCAGGTGATGCCCCAGCCCCCAGCCCCTCCCTCAGCCATCGAGTCCCCACTAAGGGTCCCCCAAGGCCATTTCTACGTCAGAGCCAGCTTCTCCCCACAACACACAGCCCCTGCCTTCCCCACTGCTCAGCTGGGGGCCTCTGCCCACGCACCTCCCCATCACAGGGTTGCCAGGGGAGGTGAATGACGGTCAGGGATCCTCTGGATCCACCCACATCCCGAATGAAAGTAAAACAAGGCAAAACCAACCAGTCAGTCCTTGAACCACCTCATAGCTGTGGTGCTATGAGGCTGGGTCCCCGAGGCTCCGCAAGGTCCCTGGACATGACTCACTGCGTGTGGGTGGGGGTGGGCATGGTGAACCTCTGGGGTGGAATCACAGGGGTCCAACACGCTGGCACCCTCGACGCTTTTCCTGCCTCTGTTCAGGGTGTTTCTCTGTTCTGACCTCCTGGCTTTGGGGGCCGTGGGATATGCGTGGGGTCCAGGGTGCAGAGGGTGACAAGTGTTGATTATTCCTTCTCTCAGCAGCTCCTGTGGCCCCTGAGGAGGCGGCGCCCCCGATCCTGCACCAGGGCAGTCCCCTTCTCCCCGCCACCCCCTCCTGTGGTCCAGGCTCTGAGTCTGCTTCCGGAACCTGCTGGGGGCCTTCGGAAGAAGCCATAGCGTCATTCCACACCTCTCCAGCAGGCTCTGTGACCAGCCTGTCCTGTCCCTCTCTCTGGGAGTTCCAGAAAGCAGCGGCTACCCTGGTCCAACTTTCTGAGAGCTCCAGCTCTCTTCCCGGCTCGGAAGCTAAAGACTCCCCAGACAGCGGTTTCGCCTGGGCTGGAGAGCTCTCTGCCCGACACTCCTCAGAGGAAGCCGGCCTGCCTTTGTCCTGGGGGCCAAACCAGGGTGAGCCTTGGCCAGGCAGTGTTCCTGGGGGTGGAGGACGGGTCACCTGGCAGAAGCCCCAGGGCAGTGGGGCCAGCCCTCTGCGTGGTTCCTCCTTGGACACGGCTGTGGCAGAAGGTTCAGCACCGGAGCAAAGCCCGAAGGCAGGCTGGCTGCTGCCTTTCCCAGACATCCCTTCTCCAAGGTCAGGGTCAGAGCTGTCAGAGGCCTCCAGCAAAGTCTGGGACGAGGACAGCGAGGAGGACCTGCCAGAACCCTGTACCGGGGCCGAGCCAGGCTTGGGGAGCTTCCTGCCTGCAGGTGGCTCATCCGGCCTTGAAAGTGGTGTGGAGCCCCAGGTAGCTCTTCCCTCCCCACAGCCTGGGGAGGGGCAGGAAGCTTCTGGGACCAGTGAGAGCCTGACGGGGCTGTCAGACACAGGAGAAGCACGCCAGGCACCCCCTGAGGCCGCCGGTGTGGTGTTCCCACCCCAAATCTCTTCTGCCAGCGACTCGGACTCACTGCCAGCCTTTCCTTTGGGGACCTCTGGGAGTGAAGGAGCAGATTTCGGCAAAGGAGGAGAGACTTCTGGCTACCAGGAGGGAACTCGGGATGCTGACTCAAGTATGTCCACCAAGAGCAAACTCCCGCACCTCATGCCAGAGCCCGAGACCTCAGTGAACCTGCAGGCTCCTCCCGGGGACCTGGGCAGGCTGGCACTCCTAGTAACTGAGAGCTGGGTGCCTGGGCCCGGTGGGAATGGAGCCCCCACTGTCCTGGAGGAAGCCTGTCCCCCACTTGCCGGTGACATCTTGACTGAGATCCTGTCTCCCGTGGACGAGTTGCTGTCCTACAGCAGTGCCGACCTCCCGTCCTCCATCCACAGGGAGGACCCCCTGCCCCCACCTCCTCCCACTCCCCAGGCACAGAGTGATGGCGAAGACACCAACCCAGGCTCAGATGCCTTCCCTTCCCCGCCCTCAGGGCCCCTTGGGGAGGACAGCGCCATCACCACCCAGGATTTGTCCTCCTTGTCTGAGGAGAGTCTGCTGGAGGGACTGTTTCCTGGGCTCCAGGGGTCCGCGGGAACCCAGGAGTCGGGGCTCTGCCCAGGGGTGGCTGGACCGGGTGGAAGCCTTGAGGACCAGTTGGGTAGCTGCAGTTCTATAGCAGGGGATGAGGCTGGAGGCAGCCAGTGGCCTGAACCTGTCAGCTGGCCAGGGCACCCATCGTGTGAAGGGTCAGGCAGTGTCCCTGGAGGGCTCCCAGGGCCATCAGTGCAGCCCCCAGCTCCATCCAGAGTGGCCTCTGTGGCCAGGAAAGGTCTGTCAGGGCTGTTGGCAGCTGGTGATGCGGACATGACGATTGGCAGTTCATCGGAGGACTGGGCTCCTGCTTTGGGCACAGGGTTCTGGGCTGATGTAGCCTTTGAGGAGGTCTTGGGCAGTCGGGGAGAGCCCTGGGAAGGAGCACAGACTTCTGGGTGTGCAGAGAGCCAGGGAGGGTCAGGGCAGCTCTTGGTGGGTCTGGATGAGCTCCTAGACACTGCTTCATATGCAGCGGGGCCCCTGGGCAGCCGAGCCTGCTTGGCCAAGACCCCCACCAGGGGCCGAGACCCCAAAGAAATGCTGGGTAAGAGCAGGAAGGCAGCCACACCCCCACAGGCAGCCACACCTCCACGTCCCTGGCAAGCAGCCCCAGCGTCCTCTCCCCCAGGCCAAGTACCCTTGGCCACCAGTGGAAAGTGTGGGTCCCTGGAGCATGCCAGCGAGGACATCGAGGGAGGCCTGAGCCGCCAGGTAGAGGACCCACCTGGGCCCGAGGGCTCACTGGGCAGAGAGCTGCTCCTGGAGACAGACTCAGGCCGTTGTGCGCATCTCCCAGGTGTGGAGAGAGACCAGGCAGTGGACCTCGTCTCCACGCGGCTCACTAGGAGGGTCCTGCACGACTCCTTAGCAGCTCTCTCCACACTGGCCCCCAGGTGCAGCCCCTAGGAGTGTTTTCTGGAACTACAGAGATGCCCAGGCATCCACGATGTCATTGTGAGCTGTGTGTGGCACACACATGCACACGTGGGAGTAAGAACCTAGAGGCCGGCCGGGCGCGGTGGCTCAAGCCTGTAATCCCAGCACTTTGGGAGGCCGAGACGGGCGGATCACGAGGTCAGGAGATCGAGACCATCCTGGCTAACACAGTGAAACCCCGTCTCTACTAAAAAATACAAAAAACTAGCCGGG
>NC_045447.1:2077015-2087670 GCF_002776525.5 Piliocolobus tephrosceles
CTCCAGCCTGGGCGGCAGAGCGAGACTCCGTCTCAAAAAAAAAAACAAAAAGAACCTAGAGGCCTGGACTTTCCCAGGGTGGACCGGCTGGGTGGCCGGCTGTGCGGGACGGTCGCCTGAAGCCGGGCCCAGACTGCACACCCACTCCTTCGCATCAAAGCCATGAAGAGGCGTCCAAGAAAAGGTGTTGCAGCCCAAAGGCAAGAACAGTCAGAGTCATCAAGAACAGGAGCGAGGACAGGGGTGGAGCAGCGCCTATGCCAGGACAGGGGTCATGGGGATAAGCGAAGGCCAAGAGAGGAAGAGAGAACATTTGGGGTAAAGAAGAGCTGGGGTGGGCCCCGCTGGTGCTGACTCACACCCCTGAGCCCTGTTTAGAAGACAGTCGGGGGCATCTGCCTGCTTTGACTTTGGAGGTGCCCCCCCCCGCCACCCCTACCCCGGCCACACGGCCAGCAGATGACGTGCAGCTGTGAGGACTGGGCATGGGCGTCTCTCACCTGAGCTTCACAGACCAGAGGAAGCCGCAGCTCAAAGGCCCAGGGTCATTTCCCCTGCAGCCCGCACAGCCGGGGGCTTGTCCTCCGGGAGTCGGTGGTCCAAGGTCTCTTTTGCAGCATGTTTAGGACTCGCTGTGCCTGGAAGGCCAGGGCATCCGATTTCTCCTGGTGTCATGGACTTTTCTTTGCTTCCAGAGGATTTGCTGGGACCCCTGTAATTTCTCTGGGACCCTTTTGAATGTGAGGGTCTCTCCTTGAATGGGGAGTTGAAGGGCAGCGTGTTGGCCTCAGGGACCTCTGTGTCCCAGCACTGATCCCTCCAGGATGTGGCTTCTCCTGTCCAGGGCCTCAGGCCTCCTCCACTTTGCGAGAGGACCACACTCCAGTCTTTATGCATGCAGTCCGGTGGGAGACATCACAAGGCTGCCCTGGCAAAGCCCTAAGGCGCCAGGTCACAGGACACATGGAGCTGCCAGGGCCCTCTACCCCATAGCTCTGGTGAGAGACCCCAGGCCCCTGAGAACCCCTTTGGGCCCCCTTCCGTGAGGTAAGAGCCCCTCTCCAGACACCCCTTGCTGGGCAGCAGCTGGGTCCAGCCTGCCTTCTCCAGCCCCGGGGCGGCTGCTCAGCCCCAGGTGCCATTAGGATGGCCGGCCTGTGTCAGGGCCCCCACTCACCATGTGCGTGGGAAGCCCAGCTCGGGCCGGGCATCTGATTTTGCGCCGGCTCCTGCCCAGCCCACCTGAGAATGCAGAGGTTTGGATCCAGTGGGGAATGGGTACCTGCTCGGTGCTCGCAGTTTCAGAACAAACTTTGAGCTGAGCTGCAGCTTTCTCATGGATCCCCTTCTAGTCTTCCGAACAAATTAGTCTGTGATTTTTTATTTTTTTCCATTTATTGCTGACCCTTTTGGATTTATGAGGCCGTGTGAGAGGAATTATGTATTTCACACACACGCATCTGGCACGGCAATAAATCTCCCCCACTGAAGTCCTGGCGATTTGCGGTGAATCTGATGGCTTCCCGGCTCGCCGCCACATGGTTGGTGCTGACGTGCAGTGTGATGCAGTGGCAGCTGCACTCACAGCTGGAACCAGAGTGACTTTCCCTGGGAGCCCAGCAGGTGCCGGTGGCAGGGTGCCCTTGAATGGGGCTGGTCGTGAGGAACGAAGGAAAACCTGGGCCAGGGCTTCCAAGGACGGCAGCGCTGGAGGGGGCTGGAGCTATCAGGTTACTCTGACTGCAGGAGAAAAAGCCACTCCACCAGAGGTGTAAATACATTTAATCTCCCAACACGACACATACAGAGCAGAGGGCTTTGGCATTCAGATATATCGACTGGGCGAGATGGTAATCCGAGGTTCCTCCCCTTCAAGGTCTCCTGCTGTTCTTTCCTGGGCTCTGATCTGTCGTCACCGCTTGGGCCAATAAATCTTGATACCAGCCTCCAGAGAAGTCATTATCTTTCATAGAAAATGATTATTTCTCAGTTAAACCCTACGTTTAATTTTCCCGTGATCTGTCTCTTTCAGCTTCCCTGCTTAACGGTTCCCTCCTGCATAAAATGCCCATGAACGTGTCCGCAGCACTCCCAGTCCCAAATCATCAGACAAACTTTACGAGTCCTTTTGATTCCCTGCCCTGCGTGGCCATCACGGCCACCCTCATAAAACACACATGAAGGCCAGGGGGGCCCTTTATGAAAGGTGGCAGCTGCACACACTCCTGGGAAGCATAGCCTCCTGGCACCAGGGGACTGGGAGAACTCACTCACTGCCCAGGCCGAGCAGGGTCCCTGCGGGTCATCTTCTCTGTCCCCAGGGTAGAGCATGGCCTGCTGATGCCCAGCAAAGCCAGGCTCAGAAGCCATCCTTTTCCCGGCTTCCCAGGCAGCTTTGGGGTCCTGGAAGAGTGTTGGCAGGTCCCACAGCCATCCCATGGCGCCTTGTCCCGTCCACCCACCGCATGGCAGCATCAAAGCTGGGAGCGTAGGATGGGATCACACACACCCCCTGGCCCTGCCCCAGGGCTCCCTGCCACCCTTCCCCTGCCCGCCACTCACCATGTCCATCAGTCTGTAGCCGATGCAGCACCGGCCACACTGGTACTGGGAGCCAGCTCAGGCTCTGAGGCTGCCTGGGCCCTGCTCCACCTCTCCATAGGGGTCTGGCAGGGAGCCCCTGCCCTCAGATGTGCCTCTGTGTCCACAGTCCCAGGAGGGTGGCCACCTACCTCCTCATGGTGTCCTAGTGAGAACATGGAGAATTGTTCCCCCGGGCACTGTTCCTGGCACGTAGCCAGTACTCAGGGGCTGGCACAGGTGTGCACAATTCCTCCTCAGAAGTTTTCCCAAAATGGGTGGTAGTCGTAAGCAGCTGAGCCCTCCATGCCAAACTCCTGCTAAAGGGGGAGATGTGGATGGCAGGACCAGTCCTGGAGCCAGGGCCATTGAAATCCATCGGGCCTCATCTCCGCTCTCCCCATGTGGAAAGGGAGGCGGCTCAGAGCTGGGGTTCTGCCTTTGTCTGCAACACAAGCGTTGGAGTGGGCCCTCCTGGGTTCTGGGAGGCACGTGGGCCTGAGACTCTCCTCTCTGTCACATACATGCCATGTGCCCTTCACCTCACACAGTAGTCAGACCTCTGAGCCCCAGTTTCCCCTTCTGTAAAACAGGAATATCAGGCCGGGCGCAGTGGCTCACGTCTGTAGTCCCAGTACTTTGGGAGGCCGAGGTGGGCAGATCACGAGGTCAGGAGATCGAAACCATCCTGGCTAACGATGAAACCCCGTGTCTACTAAAATACAAAAAAAATCACCCGGGCATGGTGGCAGGCGCCTGTAGTCCCAGCTACTCAGGAGGCTGAGGCAGGAGAATGGCGTGAACCCGGGAGGTGGAGCTTGCAGTGAGCTGAGATCGCGCCACTGCACTCCAGCCTGGGTGACAGAGCGAGACTCCGTCTCCAATCCAAAAAAAAAAAAAAAAAAAAAGAGGTGGGGCTTTTGGAAGGTGATTAAGTCACCAGGGTCCCCACTGAAGCACTTGGGGAACAAACAAAAAATCAGGAATATCAATACCTGTTCCACGATGGGCAGGCTTGTGCAAACCTGCCCCAAAGATGGAAGAGGCTGAGAGGCAGAAGAAAGGGGCTGACAGATCCAGTTTCTCAGGAAGAAACATTTAGTAGGGATTTACAAATAGAAGCCACATCTGTGTCTCTGGAGGCCCAGACAGACAGGATCCTGCCAGCACCCCCAGGCCCAGGGCTTATCTGCCACAGGGGAGGTTGGTTTAGAAGGGATGTGGAGAAACCTGAAGCAGATAGCATCAAGGCTTTGTGCCCTAAGGGTAGGATTGACGGCAAGTACCTGCTCTATACAGGGAACAGTAGATCAACTGGAAATCTTGGAGGCCTTCCGGGAATCAGGCTCATCAGGATCCAACACAGCAGATTAGGTCCAAGATGCTGCCTCAGCCCGCACAGCACCTTATCTCATCAGGTCTGAGATGTGATCTCCCCACATTTTGATCCCTTTGAAGCCAGAGCTCTCTCTGTCAGGGCACCTGAAAATTACCACCAGCCACGTGTTTCCTCGCTCAGCAGCACGCATGCTAACTGCGCCTGCAGTCACCTGGCCTTTGCCACAGCGACATGCAGACGCCTCTCCTGTAGGACGAGGGGCAGATTTCACGCGGGCTTTGGGCAGGACCTGGCTCAGCACAGACAGCTCTTGCCTAGACTCCAAGATTCAATCCCAACCCCTTCTCCTCCCCCACCCTGTCTTGGATTGGAGAAACTCTGGTTGTTTTGGGGTGTGGCCTCTAAGTACCGGGCTGAGCTTGGTCCCATGGGTGGCTCCATTTCACCGAGCAGGTTTGGGGTGAAGTGTTGCCCCGATGTTCTGAATGTGCCCCTCCAGCTGGGCTCATGGCATCCTCTGTTTCAGCCGGATCAGGCTCCTTTTCTCCACTCCCTGTTCCCCTGCCACGTCGCTGCTGCTCCTTCTGGAGGCCTGGGGCTTGGCATGTGGCCCTCCCCTCTGTCCCACAGCCTCGCCTGGGGACCTCAAGCAGCCTCAAGCTCTGAGCTCCAGACTCGACTCCCACTTCCAAACCCTGACCTGACACCTCCCTTAGAGGTTGAAAAGGCTGCTCAGATGTAACCGGTCCAAAGCAAACTCCTGGCGTCCTCCCCAGCATAGCTCTCCCATCTCACCGCTGCAGGATTTAGTCTCAGCCATAAGCAACCCCATTCCTCCAATTGCTTTGGCCCAAACTCTGCCAATGTGACACCCTCCGCCTCCACCCAGGCTCGGCCGACCCCTCCACCAGCATTGCCTCTCACCCCTCCCCTGAGTCCCTCCAGTTCATGGAAGGAGGCAGCGGCCCCTCCCAGGTCTCCTGCTTCCCCTCCTGCCCCTCCTACTCTGCAACTAGAAGGGCAGAGCTGCATCTTTGCACCGATCCTCCCATGGCGGACCCCAATTCAGCATCAAAGCCCAAGTCTGCGGCCTGGCTTGTGAGGCCCCCTGGGTCTCGCTCAGGCTCTCAGCTTTTCTTCCCTCCCACACTTCCCCCAGCTTGCTCCGCTCCCACCAGGCCCGGCTCCGGCTCCGGCTCCGGCTCCTCGCTGTTCCTCCAGTGCGCTCAGCACCCTTCTGCCCCAGGGCCTTTGCATGTGTGGCTCCTCTGCCTGGGCCATGTGCCTCCTCCCTCACCTCCTTCTCCACTTGAGTCACCTTCTCAAAGACTTCCCTACCCTCCTGTGTACGGCAGCCCTGCTGGTACTCACCTCCCTATGCGGCTTCACTGCTTTTCATAGCACGCGTTGGCTGTTTTATGCATTGGTTTGTTTTGGGTCTGCCTGAATGGCAGGCCAGGGGCACTGGGGGCTCGGTTTTGTTCTCGCTTTGTCGCCAAGGCTTGGCACAGAGCAGAAGCCAGGAAACGTGGGTGATGGAAGGAAACGTGAACAGGGAGACGCAGGACGTGAGGGAAAGGGAGCAGGCGCCTCAGCCAGGGGCCCTCTGGGGACAATCCTCTCACCTGGGGTTAACCGTTGTTAGCAGCAAAACCGTTTAAACAAAATACAGTTATCTATTTATTTTGAGACAAGGTCTCGCTCTGTCATCCAGGCTGGAGTGCAGTGGCGGAGTCATGGCTCACTGCAGCCCGGAGCTCCCAGGCTCAAGCCATCCTCCCACCTTAGCCCCTCAAGTAGCTGAGACTACAGGTGTGCACCACCATGCCCAGTTTTTTTTTTGTTTTTTTTTTTTAAGAGATGGGCTCTTGCTATGTTGCCCAGGCTCACCCACTCCCTTTTTTTTTGTTTTGGTCACACAGTTCAGAGAAAATACTGACATGTAAAAATTAGGAATAGGAACTAAAAAACCCCAGGTGTCCTGTTCAATGAAGCAAAAAGTCATATGATTTCATTTCCAAACCTTAAAGCTGCGTTCGACTGGAACACCCTAAAAGGTAGCATGCAACACATCTGACTTTGAGTGGATGTTCTGCTGCATATTCTAAGCGTTCAAATATCATATTAGAAAGTCGAGGCTGGCTTGCAGACCCTCTGATGCCCCAGGTGGGGTTGCCAAGTAAAAGAACTCCGGAATAGTTTTTTACGTCGAATAATGTTTTGTTAAATTTGCATTTCAGGCATGGCACAGACCTAGGCTGAAAAACCGACTATTTGTCTGAAATCCACATTGAACCTGGCGTCGTGCACTTTCATTTGCTAAATGTGCCCACCTGGCCCGGCTCAAGGAAGGGGTTTGGGGATCGCGCGGCGGGGCGGGGCCTGGGCGGAGCCTGCCACGCATGGCGGGGAGATGGCGTCATCAGGTTCTTGGGGGCGGGGCTGCCACGCATGGGCGGGGAGGGGGCGGGGCCATACCCGCGGGGACGGGGAGAGAGGGTGGGGTCAGACGTACGGGGGCGGGGCGGGACAGAAGTGGCCGCGCGGGGGCGGGGCCGGGCGCGCCGGCGCACGTGACGGTGGTTGCTAGGGTGAAAGTTCAGCGCGGCGGCGGCACTTCCAACATGGCGGCGGCCGGGGCGGCTGTGGCGCGCAGCCCGGGAGTCGGAGCGGGACCTGCGCCGGGAGTCCGGCGCTCGCCCCCGCCGCGGGCCGCACGGTTGCCGCGGCTGCTAGTGTTGTTGGCGGCGGCGGCGGCAGGGCCGGGCGCGGGCGGTGCGGCGCGGCTGTACCACGCGGGCGAGGACGCAGTGTGGGTGCTGGACAGCGGCAGCGTGCGCGGCGCCACCGCCAACAGCTCGGCCGCGTGGCTCGTGCAGTTCTACTCGTCGTGGTGTGGCCACTGCATCGGCTACGCGCCCACCTGGCGGGCCCTGGCCGGGGATGTGCGAGGTGAGGCGCGCCCCCGCACGGGGACCCCCGATCCCCGGGACCGCGGCCCTCCAGGACCGCCTGCGACCGCCCCAGAAGGCGGGTCCTGGGGCCCCTCCCGTTTTTCTTTCCTTACCGCAGAGCCGGCCCCTGCCCCATAGAGGCACCCCGCTCGGACCAACCCTGGCCTTTCCAGGGGCAGGGAACTAAGCCAGCTGCTCCCCACGTCTTCCCCAAGTTAGATCCTGGCGAGTCGGGCTGTCACAAGTCAAAATGAAACCATTTTCCCGCAGCCCTCACCGCACGCTTGGGGATAGGGAAGCCCTCCCGTATCCCAGCTCTCAAAATACCTGTGTTTTGAGCCCCAATAACTTCATTGACCTGCCAGGCCTCCTACCCTAGCTGTTTCCTGACGTCCACACACCCCATCCCCAGTGATTCCACATCAGTGCCTAGAATTCCTGTTCTCTGAGAATCCCTCATTTCTATTCCACACTCGTAGCTACCTCATTCCCTTTAAACTTCCTGGTTCGGATAGCTGGCTATATAATGGGTGCTCAGAGTGAACCCACAACTTAGCGATGCAAATACTCTGTAGACTTCTCTATAATAACCCACAATAACCTACAAAGCATTTTTTTTTTTTTTTAACTCTACAAAGCATATCTTTGGTGGGTTCCTTGATCACAGATGCACACCTTGATCACAGATGCACAGCCTTTGAGAAATGTTTCACCAAACTGCCGGCAGTGTTCCGCACTTTACTGTTTAGTGCTTTCATTTGGTCGCACGTTGTTAATCAGTCACGAAGTTACTCGCCTGCTCTACAGGTCAGAGTTGGCGTGGGAGGGGCAATCACCACACCCTTCCCTTAAAATGGAATTTAAATCACTGAAGTAGGAGGTCCCCCCGAGCCAGTGAGGTTTGGCAGGGCTTCCTGTGTTGTGCTAACCTCTAATTACATGTTTCAGTGGGCAAGAGCTGTAACAAATTGCTACTCTTTCTTCCTGCACCTTTGTTTTTATGTCTTATACCCAGTCCTGCTGTATTTTTCTCATGGCCAAACAGCTTTGTAAAGAAATCTTTTTTTTTTCAAGTCTAAATAGGGCTTTTGTATGTCATTGTAAATGGTTATCTTTAAAATGCATTCTCCTCTTATCTCACGGTGATGGGGCCTTTTGATTCTAATGGATTCCTCCTCTTTGATCTCATGTTTTCTTATGTCCCTGTTGACCTGACTCAGAACTGAGGTCAGAGACTGGAATAGAAAGACAGAAAAACTGTTCAGTGGGGTTTTTAGACACTGCTTTTAGGAAAACAATTCAATCATGTTCATTAAAATGCAGGTGGCCCTGGCAGGACTTTGTCACCTGTTTTGCTTATTTGTGGGTTTTGGGGTTGATTTTTTTTTTTTTTTTCACTTGAGTCGCTGAAGTCTAAAGATGGTAACCAGATTCGAATATTGCAGATTCTGTAGCTGAAGCAGCACTTAGGCAGCCTTGAGAGCTGTCCCCGGGGCTCAGAAGGAAGGCCACTCCTGAGAGCCACACAGTAACCTCCATACTCAGTGGTGGGATTAACTCAACTCAATAAGGCTCCTTTAGAGGGTCTGACTGTCTTCCCAGTCACAGCAGGAAGAACAGGCTTGGGCCTGAGACTGAGACTGGAGGAGGATATGGCTGAAAGTGAAAGACAGCGGGTGGCCTGACCAGGCAGCAGGGAGAGGGCTTCAGGGAGCCCAGGCAGAGGGTCCTGTTGGCTAAAAAGCCAAACTATAAAATATTGAAAGAGGTTTGTTCTGAGCCAACGAATGGAGTGGCCATGGCCCGGGGAAGAGTGTCAAGAGGTCCTAAGAAAGTGTGCTCCAGGCAGTCATGTTAATTTGATTTTATACATTTTAGAGAGACAGAAGTTATAGGCAGAGAAACATAAATCAGTACATGTAAGGTATAGGAAGGGGTAGGTTTACAGATCATAGGTGGATTCTGATTAGCAATTGGTTGAAAGAGTTAAGCTTTGTCTAAAGACTTGAAGTCAGCAGAGAGAAATGCTTGAGTTAAGCTAAAGGGGCTGTGGAGGCCAAGGTTAAGTAGATGAAGCCTCACAGGCAGCAGCCTTGGGGACAATAGAGGGTAAATGTGTCTTTTCAGACCTTAATGCTGTCAGACTCATTAAATGTCTCCTAGATTCAGGAAAGACCTAGAAAGGGAGGGAGATTCTCTACAGATGCAGATTTCCCTCACAAAAGACAGCTTTGCAGGACCATTTCAAATATGTCGAGGAAATAAATGTATTTGGGGGTGAAATATTTTGATTTCCTTCAGGGTTTGCTATCTGTCATGAGGTGCTGTACCCGAGTCAGGCTGGAGTTTGGTGTCATTGCTGGTGAGGCTGTTTCATTCACGCTCGTCAGCTCTGCCTAAACTCCAAAGGGAGGTGGTTACAACCAGGCGTGTCTGACCTCCCTTGCCTTCAGGGCCTGGAATTTGTTTCCTCAGGTTGCCCTGGGGTCTCCTTGGCCAAGAGGGGGTTCAGTTCAGTTAGTCAGGGGACTCAGGATTTTATTTTTGGTTTACAGTCCTGAGAGCCAAGCTGTGCCCAAGAGGCTTGTCGGAGGTGGAGGCCGGGTAGAAAGGGGTGAAAAGCCCTCGGCACTGAGGAGTCCCCAGAGCTATTCCAAGGCTGCAGCTCTCAAAAGTGGGGCCACTTGGGTACTTGTTAGAAATGCCTGCTTCTCGGCCGGGCGCGGTGCCTCAAGCCTGGGCGCCCATCCGGGCGAGGTGGCGGGCACCTGTAGTCCCAGCTACTCGGGAGGCTGAGGCAGGAGAATGGCATGAACCCAGGAGGCGGAGCTTGCAGTGAGTGGAGATCGCGCCACTGCACTCCAGCCTGGGCAACAGAGCGAGACTTCGTCTCAAAAAAAAAAAAAAAAAGAAATGCCTGCCATTCAGCCCCAGCCCAGACCTGCCAGGTCAGAACTGTCTGCTTGGCACCTGGCTCCCTGTCTGTCATCCCTGCATGGAGCTGTCCCACAGGGATAGGGCGCCCACTGCCCGTGGCAGTAATAGGTCTGGCTGCATGCAGTCATCATTCCCATTGTCAGCATTCTCATGTTTTCTTATGTCCCTGTTGACCTGACTCAGATCAGTCACCTGTAGCCCTGATCAGTCACCTGTGACTTAGGTCGTCCTGCTGATCCCCTGGGGGCACACAGGCCATGGCTTGGGCCCCCACTTCGACCTAGAGTGTCCAGCCACCTCCTCCCACCGGTCCTCCTGGCTGGCACACGCCACGCCCTGCGTTCTCCACACCTGTAGCTGCTGGAGAGGATGGTTAGGTGTGGGCTCTGCTCCCCAGGAGCCTCCAGCTGGAAAGAGCAGGACAGGCCAGGGCCGCTCTTAGAGGCCTGTTCCCCACAGCTTAGGGCACGTTTGTTTTCCTTAAAAATTTGGATTGAACTTTAGCTCTTGACTGGCATTTTCAAGGTTGGGAAAATAAATGTTTTTCCTTATAAAAAGGTGACTTAGCCGGGCGTGGTGGCTCAAGCCTGTAATCCCAGCACTTTGGGAGGCCGAGACGGGCGGATCACGAGGTCAGGAGATCGAGACCATCCTGGCTAACACAGTGAAACCCCGTCTCTACTAAAAATACAAAAAACTAGCCGGGCGAGGTGGCGGGTGCCTGTAGTCCCAGCTACTCGGGAGGCTGAGGCAGGAGAATGGCGTGAACCCGGGAGGTGGAGCTTGCAGTGAGCTGAGATCCGGCCACTGCACTCCAGCCCGGGCGACAGGGCAAGACTCCGTCT
>NC_045447.1:2087770-2096855 GCF_002776525.5 Piliocolobus tephrosceles
AAAAAAAAAAGGTGGCTTAACAAACAAAAGGTGTACTACTGTTTGGTGTGACCAAATGTCATTCTGGTGTTTGTGGAGATTTGGCTTAAGCCTGTCACTTCTAAGTACTTTGCAGAACAAAACCTTGCTGAGTTCCTGAAGATCTGCCTGGCAGTGATGGTTGCTGGGTTTGTAATGGAAGATGAGACACTGGGGCCTGGGGCTACACTTTGGCCTGTCTGACCGGTGAGATCTCTGAAATGCCTCTGCAGTCTTGAGTGGGCAAGAGGATGCACCCTAAAGGCAGGACCTGTGTCTCCGTGAGCCCTGTGTGGCCCTGGTGCCTGTTCCCTCCCATCTCCTTCACTTGGTCAGCCTGAGAAAGCAGGGCAGGCCACCACCCACGACAGGCTGAGTCCTCCCACACCTGTCCTCAGGAAGGCAGTAGTGCTCATGTTGCAGGTGATAGCACGTGAGGTTGCCTGGGACAAGCCGAGTCCTCCCACACCTGTCCTCAGGAGGGCGCTCATGTTGCAGGTGATAGCACCTGAGGTTGTGTGGGACAGTCACGGTCATGCAGCTGAGCGACAGGCCAGGATGGGTGTCCAGGTGTGGGTGACCTGGAGCCCTGGCAGTTCATTCCTGTGTCTTTGTACAGGATGGGTGGGGGTTGGGCACATCCCACGTCTCCTGAAGGAAGGGAAGGGCACTCTGTGATTGCTGCCAGCTCCTCTGTCCCACTTGGTCTGGTTTCTTATCTACTCGACTAGGCTACAGGCTTCTTGGAGGTGAATTAGAACTTGGTGTTCCCCACAGGCTCATTGTCTGTTTACTGGAGAAAGAAACAATAAGGGCCAGAGGGAGGGGGACATACAGGTGTCAGCGGCCATCTGGCGGGGCTGACGACCCCGAGAGCCTGAGAGCCGCTGGATGCTCACTGGACTCGTGGGGATGGAGAGGGTGGAAGGAGGAAGGGTGGGGCAGGAGGCCTCCTGTCTCCTTATGGGCCCAGAAATGGCCTAATGCAGCCCCGCTGTGGCGACCGCCTGGGTATTTCACAGAAAGGATGGTGCGTCGGAGCAACCGGCCTCCCTGCTGGCCTCCCCAGTGGCTGTGGTTGGTGCGCTGAGAGTCCACCAAGAGTTCCAGGCCACTTACTTGTTGTTGAAGTAAGACGGGATGGTTCGCTAAGAGGGCCTTACGCCACATTCAGGGAGCCATCTCTGCTGTGTCGTGCGGTCGTCGTGCCTTGGGTGACCCAGGTCGCAAGCACTGCTTGGGCTTCCCAATGGAGGACGGGCTGAGGGACTCGTTCACTCCCGAGAGATAAGCAGCATTGGAATTGCTGTCACCCTGGAGCACCCTTCGAGGCTGAGGACCGTGTAGTTGTGGTTTAACGGATTTGAGCTAAATGCTGGGGATCAAGAGTCCACGGGACCCAGCCCTGCCCTCAGTCTGCAAAGGAGGTGACCATAGCGTGCGCCCAGGTTGTCTCAGACCAGCCCTTGGCAGCTTCTAGGTGATTTGTGTTAGGCTCTCCTGGTTGCTAGGCGGGTTTCATTTCATTTCTACCCAGGCCTGTTATTCCAAACTTGTGCCTTGAACTTGGAGCTTAGCTAAGAAGACCTTTGCTCAGCCGAGAGGGGGCTCCACGCAGAGGGTCTTCTCCAGGTGCTGGCGTGCGGAGTTCGAGACCCCAGTGTGGCCCTGACTCAGGAAGGAGAGGCTGCGGTGGAGCTCTGTCCCTTAAACACAGCTCTCTAGTTGCATTTAAGCTTGGGAGATGATTTCGTCTTTACTGTAATCATTTTCTAGAACTAATTGATACTTCACTATACATTAGACTTCCATAGACTTTTTTATTAGAACATGACAGGCAGCCGTCAAAGAGTTAAATCTTGTTAGATTGAGTATCAGAGTTATTTGACAAGCACATTTGAAATAAATGTTTGTCTGCTATATATAGAAGCTTAATTATTTCCGAAGTATTTTTAAGACTGGAGTACTAAAATAGCCAGGCTCTTGAGCGGAAGTGAGAATAGGCCTGCAGTCTCATTTCTGCCTCCCTTTGGAAGCCCCTGGCTGCGCTGGGTTGGACACCCCCGCCCTTGCCCACACCCTGTGCCTCTCAGCCGGCTCTAACCCCAGAGGCCCAATGAAAGCAGGCTATTTGCATTCTGCTTTAGAGGTTCAGAGCTGGACAGGTGGGCAGGGCAGGAGAAGGGGAGGGTACCCGTTGAATGAGGCCAGTGCCCTGAAGCTAAGCCTTTTACGTGTTTTGTGTTTGATTTGATAAGATGGGCTGCCATATCTTTTGTGTTGCCATGAATACCGTCCATCTGCCGGGTCCTTGCCAGGACTCCTGGCGCCTGTTCAGCTGCTGAGGGCGGCCTGTGTAACTGAAATTCTCCCTCATCTGCTCAACCTTCCCCGAGCACACGGGCTGGCGTTCTTTTAAGGGCAGACAAAGGCGTCGTGGGGTGCCTGCAGGCCCCTTCACCAGGACTGACCCTGCGTGGGGTGGTGTTGTCGGGAGCATAGCTCTGCCAAGGCAGGTCGAGGTGCTGCCCCTGTGGACTAGTGGAGCTGGACTTTCCTGGCCCTGCAGTGTGTGCAGGGGCTCTGTGTGAATTCAAACTCTGGGATGAATTTGCGCTGCGTGCTCTCCCAGCCCCAGGCTTCGGAGAGCTTGGAGGAACAGCAGGGAACAAAGCAGGGAGATCCCTGCCTAAGGAAGCCTGTGCTTTAGAGGGAGCAGCTGACAGTCAACAGGAAGACAAATGAAACAAGGAAGTGGCCAGGGCACTCACGCCTGTAATCTCAGCACTTTGGAAGGTGGGAGTATCACTTGAGCCCGGGAGTTCAAGACCAGCCTGGGCAACATAGCAAGATTCCCCACTCCTGTGGTCCCAGCCACTTGGGAGGCTGAGATGGAAAGATCACTTGAGCCCAGAAGGTTGAGGCTACAGTGAGCCGTGATCACGCTCCTGCACTCCAGCCTGGGTGACAGAGCGAGACCTGTCTCAAAATAAAATAAGTAAGTTACCTATAGATTGTAAGTCCTAGAAAAATGAATAGACCGATTAGAAATACACTGGAGTGGCTCTGGGTGGTAGAGCAAGCCATCGGATGGCAGCGACTTGGGAGAGGAGCTGCGAGGTGAAGGTCCTGCCAGGGGCATGGCCAGCACAGAGGCCCCGAGACAGCCAAGACTGCAGTGTCCAGGGGGCCTTTTGTTTTAGAGACAGGTCTCTCTTTGTGGGCCGGATTGGCTTAGAACACCTGGGCTCAAGAGACCCTTCTGCCTCAGTGTCCTAAGTAGCTGGGACAATGGGCAGGTACTACCGTGCCCGGCTAAAAGGACTTTGATAGGGCCTTGATCACTCAAGGGGGCAACCACGAGGTCCCTGAGGGCCCGGCAGCAGGCAGATGCAGGTTCAGGGCTGTGGAACAAGGGGGCGACCACGAGGTCCCTGAGGGCCCGGCAGCAGGCAGATGCGGGCTCAGTGAACAGTGCTTGTCTTCTTCTTGAGCAACAGAATGCCAAAGAATGATTTTAAGCAGGGAAACCTGGTTTCTAGGTAAAAATCTCTGGCTGCTCCCTGGAGAACTGAAGGCCAGAAACCAGCGGAGGACAGTGGGATGTGTGAGAGGCCAGGCCGCGCGTGGCAGCTGGGGCCTGAGTGGCGGAGGGAGGGTTGGCACAGCCAGGTGGGAGGAGGCCGCCCGCCGGGCTTGCTCAGGGCCTGGATTGCGAGGCGGGAAGGAGGCCCGGGAGCATTGTCTTTGGAAGGCCAGCTCAGGGTTCCCTGAAGTCTGAGGGATCCTCGGGGAACAGAGGGGAAGACTGCCTTCCTGGTAGAACTGTGCTTTCAGGTCGTGTAGACAGTGTTTGGGCAAAAGTTACCGAAGGCCACATCTCGTCTCCTGGGAGCATGAGAGGGTGCGGGGAGGTGGGCACACGCCCGAGATGTGGAGCAGCGCGTTTCACTCCTGTCCAGGGCATGGCTCTTGTTCCTGGCCCCTGACTGGTCGGTTTCCCTGTCTGGCTAGTTTTCTGTATCCTGCTGCTAAGGAAATATTAGGTAAAACCTGGAAATAGGACAAAAGCTGAGTCTCGTGTCCTGTCAGCATCATGTTGGGGTGTTGCACAGGCTTGCCCGAGGGCTGTGACCTGCGGGACATCTATGTGTTTACGCTGCTGTTCACTGCTGACCAAGGGCCCAGGCTCTGGGGTTATGCATGAGCTCGCAGACCTTTCCTGGTAGAGGGGTGAACAGCGTCTGTCCAGTAGACAAGGAAAGCCCAAAGTTTGTGGTTTTCTTGCCCAGTAGGACAGTTTCTTTGCACACTGTCCCTGGGGGCAGGTAGCACGATTCTCTGCTCCCCAGCTGGCCTCACCGTTTCCTTCAGCAGTCCCACTGAAGAACGTCGTTGACGCGTGTTCACTCTGCGTTTGTGTGAGAATCGTGTGTTTAGCTTTTGGAAAATTCTTCTTGGACACTGGCACAGGACGGGCTCCAGGTGACGGCGGCCCAGGACGGGCTCTAGGTGTGCATTCGTCACACTGGGAATTCACCTGGTATTTTATTTATCAGAGGTGTCACAGTGGAGTGCACCAGTGTGAGTCTTGGGGCGCACGCTGGGTTTTGGAGCACCCGTGTGGCTAGCGGGCCTGTGATTCAGGTGATGCCGCAGCACTGGCTCTTCCTGCCATCGTGAGGAAAGCCTCAGATTGGCCAAAACTCAGGGGAAAGCAAGGTGGGTTTTTTCTGCCTCCTTTATTTAAGCTGACAGCTGCCGCCTGTCTCAGAGGGCAGGTTCCACCTGTGGAAGTCCATCCAGTCCGGCTGAAGGGGAAACATCACCATTGCCACCTAGCATCTGCCCCATCTCGCCACACCACGCATCTCCCCGGTAGCTGGCGCACCCCTTCCTCTGTCCTTGGGCAGCAGCCAGTCCTGTCTCCGGGTGCCCCATGGAGGAGAACTGTCTACCTGGCTCTCTGTGGAGCAGGGAGTGGGGAGGAGGTGGAGGGTCAGGGGCATTGGAACAATGCCTGGGACAGCTGAGTGGAGGTGGTGGGTGGCAGGTGGCTTGCAGAGTCTAGACTGGGAGAGGTCTGGGTTGACTTGGTGGGGTGCAGCGCCCCCACCCGGCCCTGACCCTGATTTCCAGTGACTTCGGAACCAGAGGGAGACTGGATGCTCCTTCAGCTAAGGTGGCTGTGAAACGGTTCCATACTTGATATTTATGATGGAAACTGCTCTCCGCAGCTCAGTTCCTCCCAAAGCTGAGGCCAGAGAGTGTCGCTGGTGAAAATGTTCGTAGAGGACATGCCTGCAGGCACTGAGCCGGTGAGACCCACTCCTTTCTGTGTACCCAGAGTCTGTGGCCTTGGATGTGGAGAAGAGACGGCTCAGCCCTGGCCACCACTGGGCCATGCTGCCTCTGTAGCCGCCAGAGCTCCATGGGTCGCCTGGGTGTGACCCAGCCCGAGGGTGAAGGAGCAGGTGGTCTTCAGGGCTCTGGCTGACGCCGACGCTCTATGCTCGTTGGCTGCCTGTCTTCCTTCACTCGGATATCGTGGTGTTTGAGTTCTCCACACACACATCAGTGGCCGCCTGTGGCTGTTGAGACAAAGAACAAAGTCCACACCAAGATCTGCAGCCTCTTGTGAACCCGCCCGAGCCCCGCTCAGGTCTTCCTCTCATCTTCTGGGTGACGGTGTCCCTGACTCGAGGGGTTCCTGCAGCCACCTCCCCTCCTGCTCTGCCAGCCTGAGTTGTCTTCCCTCCTTCTCTCCTTCCTTGGTCGTCACTCCCCGTAAGGGCCCGGCAGTGTCCCTGGTCCCTGCAGGTGTGGCTGTCACGGGGGCATGGCCTTCGAGTGGGCTTGTTGGTCCTGGCCCTGCTCTGGGCGGTTGCTGTGCTAGCACATGTGCCTCTGACTTGGCCGAGCCTCACACTGCCCTTGGAAGATGGATCTTCCTTGGCATCTCCATTTTATAGATGGAGCCGCCGAGGCCAGAAGAGATTGTAACTTGCCCCAGTTCTCAAAACCCAGCAAGCAGCAGAGTCAGATGTGAAGGTGGACCTCCTGGCTGGGTCTCCACCCGGAAGGAGGGTCTGCTGAGCATGGGCCTTGGGTGGGGACCCAGTTGAACAGCGGTCAGGGTAGACTCCCAGATGAAGTGGCATTCGGGTGGAGACCTGGAGGGCAAATAGGAACGAGCTCGGTAAAGGGAGCAGGGTCACACAGCCCAGATGTGTGGGGACAGGACAGAGCAAGAGACGCAGACTCACCTGTGGTCGCTGGGGTGTGGCGCGATGAGGCTGGGGCGGGCGCAGTGGAGCTGGGGGGCCTCGTGGAGACCAGCCTTGCTCCCAAGCCGGGGGTGGCCGTTGGGGCTTCCTCCAGGACCCTGCTTCCATCTCCGCCTGCTGGTGCGAGGTCCATAGGAGAGGTCTTAGTGACAGCAGCCTCACGCCCAGGACGGCTCCCGGGTGCCAGCGTGCTAGCCCTGAAGGGGCTGCGTGAACTCTGCCACCTTTTTCTCCGCTAAGTGTCTCTTTGTCAGGCCAAAAAGAATTTGCCACCATTGCTCTGGGATGGTGCGTTGTGAACTCTGAGCTGGAAAAGGTGTGGGACGTCTGCCGGTTACGTCTGGGCCACCCTCCAGGGGGTCTGTTAGAAGGGCAGCACTCCCATTACGTGTACAGTTGACCCTCAGACAACTTGGGGACTGGGGGGTGCCAGCTCCTGTACAGTGAAAAATGTGTATATAACCTGTGACTCTCCAAAAACCGAGCTTATAGCCCACCGTTGACTGGAAGCCTTACCGGTAACAAATGGTCTATTGACACAAACTCTGTGTGTTACACATGTTCCGTACTGTGTTCTTACGGTAAAGCAAGATAGAGAAGATCGTTGTACAAAAGAGAAGTAGGCCTTCCGCTCAGGAAGTGTCCTAGGCGGACCCTTACAAAGGCCTTCGTCCTGCCCAGGCTGCCCCAGGTGGATCCTCATAAAGGGCTTCGTCCTGCCCAGGCTGTCCCAGGTGGACCCTCCTAAAGGCCTTTGTCCTGCCCAGGCTGCCCCAGGTGGCAGCGGTAGAGGAGGTGGAGGCAGTAGAAGGGAGGCAGATGTGTTCCATGTGGCAGATGTGTTCCATGTCACTTCATGGAGGTACGTCATTCTTTCTGTCTGGCTTTTTTGCTATTTATTTCTCTAAACTGTTTGTGTGTGGTCCCAGTCCTCCTTCCACTGTTTGCTTTAGTTTTAGTGCTTGTTTTAGAAAAGGGTCCACGTCATGGAAGAAACCAGAAACCGTCTTGAGTGATGAGAGCCCTTCTGCCAGGTGATGGGCTGCGTTTGTGTTTGGCCCTGGTGCGATGGGCTGCGTTTGTGTTTGGCCCTGGTGCGATGGGCTGCGTTTGTGTTTGGCCCTGGTGCGATGGGCTGCGTTTGTGTTTGGCCCTGGTGCGATGGGCTGCGTTTGTGTTTGGCCCTGATTCGGAGGTACTTGGATCCACAGCGTCATCTTCTGTTCATTCCTCTGGTGTGGTGTCTGTTAGCTCTTGAGTTTGTCCACGCTTCGTCTCATGGAACCCTTCTCCCCTACCCTTTTGGCCACATCCACACTCTCTTGTGGTCTACTTGATTGGCTCTGTCATAAATCCTGTGAGGTCAGGCACAGCCTATGGACACAGTTTTCTCCAGCTCGACGGCCCTCACGGCTCTTCCTGTAGCAACGAGGGCATCTTCTGTCGTGCCGTCCTTCCCGCTGTCGTGATGTTCCCTCTGTGAGTTTCTCTGCCACCATGTTGGCCGTGCTGAGAAGACTGTGTGATGAGCCCTAAAGGGCCTTAGGACCCCAGATCTAGAGGAAGGCTCACTGTGTCTGGGGGCAGGTAGACTGATGCGGCCTTCGGTGTTCAACTCATGAGTTCTTGGTGGCTGGGGGCATTGAGCAAGATCAAATCACTGCAAGAGGCAGCCCCTTACTGGAAGGACTTCCTGGCTTCAGGGACAATGTCCGTGGAACCACTCCGGAAAAGTGTGTCTCATTGCCCGGGCCTTCTCGTGCTACCAGAAGACTGGCAGCTGGTGTTTGCCTTTCTTGTTCAAGGCTCAAGGGTTAGGAGCTCTAATTATAGGTAAGGGCGGTGCTGCCGACACACCCGGCAGCGTGTGCAAAACTGCAGAATTGGCCTCTCCCGGCCGGTGCTTGCACCTCTTCCTTTCTAATTCGTGTCCTTCGTGGCATTTTTTTCCCGAATAGGGCGCTTTCGCCTGCATAAAAATACCTGTTCAGGCAGATGTCCTTTCTCCTCCATGATTTTCTTTTTTCATTTTCTTTTTTTTTTTTTGAGACGGGGTCTCACTCTACCCAGGCTGGAGTGCAGCGGTGCAGTCTCTGCTCACTGTAGCCTTGACCTCCTGAGCTCAAGTCGTTCTCCCACCTCAACCTGCTACGTAGTTGGGACCACCGTGCCTGGCTAATTTTAAAATATTTCGCAGAGACAGGGTCTCCCTGTGTTGCCCAGACTGGTCTTAAACTCCTGGGCTCAAGTGATCCACCAGCCTCAGCCTCCCAAAGTGCTTGGATTACAGCCATGAGCCTCCAGGCCCCGGCGTATCCTGTGTGCTGGCAGTGGTTTACCTTTCTCTCCACTGTGAATAGTGCTGTGTGTGGTCTGTAAGTTTTGTGGGTGTGCGTTTTGATGCATTGTATCTTTTTATAATAGATTTGTGTATATTTTGTGGTAGTAAATGATGAAATAGCATCTACGTATGGTCTCTGCATTCATGACATGCCTTTTCTTAATTTTTTGGATATTTCTAGGCCATGTGGCTCATTCGCAAGTTTTTTCAAATTGTCACATATCTCCAAAACATTTCCCAATACATTTGTTGAAAAAATGTGCGTATTGGCCGGGCACGGTGGCTCAAGCCTGTAATCCCAGCACTTTGGGAGGCCGAGACGGGCGGATCACGAGGTCAGGAGATCGAGACCATCCTGGCTAACACAGTGAAACCCCGTCTCTACTAAAAAATACAAAAAACTAGCCGGGCGAGGTGGGGGGTGCCTGTAGTCCCAGCT
>NC_045447.1:2096955-2099152 GCF_002776525.5 Piliocolobus tephrosceles
AAAAAAAAAAAAAAAAAATGTTCGTATTTAAGTGGACACACGCCGTTTGAAGCCATGTTGGTCAAGGTGACCCCTTCGCATGTGTCACGAAAAGGAGGGGACGGGAGGTGAGGGAGGCTGCCCGCCCTGTGCAGAAAGCCCTCACTGCGCGGCCTCAATGGTTTCTGCAAACTGCCATGTGAAGCGCAAAGAAGACAGCAGGTCCTCAGATAACCACGTTTCTGTCAACATCATTTCCTTACAACGTGGATGAGGGAAAAAAACTGGTTTTGTTGTGTGTCCTTCCACTTCAAGCCACCGTTTCCAGGAGCCTGTCAGTGACACGAAGTGAGGACTTCTGTAGTTTCCTCTGCCTCCCTTTTTATGTGTCTGAGGGTCAGCGGGTGGGACAGTTCCAGAGCAGAGGTTCCTCCTCGCTGGGAGAGCATGGCAGACGGACCGCGGCGGGGGCAGAGAGTGTGGAGAGGGTGGAGGGGCCGGAGGGGGCAGAGCGCCGGCCCTGAGGCTCGCTGTCCCTCTCTTGGCCTCTGGGGTCTTGGAGCTCGGTGTCCTCATCTGCCAAGCAGGGGCGGTGACATTCACACCATAGCCTCTGATGGAAGCTCAAGAGGGATAAGGTGGGTCCGAGTGCTTCTAAAGCAGTAAGTGCTGAAGAAACTGCACGGAGGCCATGGTAGCGGGCTGGGTAAGGAGTGATCAGTGTGGAGCTATGAGGGGCACTCCCTTCCACTGCGTCATTTCACACAACCCCCGGAGCACTGGCCAGGGACCTCCTGTGTGCAGAGATGGGCTGCCAGGCTGATTGGACATGGATCCCTGCCTTCCAAGGGCAGAGTCCTCTGGTCTAGTGGAGAGACGATGTGAAATATGTTGGGAAGATGAAGATAATTTGCTTTTACAAAGCATTGGTTTTCTGTATGTTGAAGGAGGCAGCATGTCCTGCGGGAGCCTTTGGAAGGGAATTGGTGGAATGATCTCTCTGCTCCGCAGGTATTTGTCTCAGGGTGTAGCAGGTGCACGTTTGGGCTGCAGCATCTGACCTGCGTGATGGGGAGTCTTCATTCGCCACAGTAGGGTGGGGGCGTATTCTGGTCACTCACTAGTCGGAGTTGGGCAGGCCTGTTAGGAGGTTTGCCCTCCACGCTCGAGGTGTGTGCTGTGTGGACCTGACGGACTTTGGAGCCTTCCTCGGCCTCTAAGCATCAGCGTCCCCCTCTGTAGGATCCTGTGTTTGTCACCAGGCCACTCCCATGGTAGATAATTTGGTCAGAAAGCTTTGTCAACTTTAAGGGCTGTGTAAATTTACTTCCCGTGGAAACAAGGCTGATAGGAGGCTTTTCCTGCCAATGAAACTAGGCCTGGGCAGGGAGTCAGGGAAGGCTTTGCTGAGTAGGTGTTACCTGTGTTCAAATCGTGAAATCGATGGGAAAGCAGCCAGGAACAGATCAGTGGAAGGAGTTCCACCAGGGAAGAGAAGGGGCGAAGGCCCGGGGTGGTGGGATGAAGGTCAGACCTGTGCATGGCTGGAGGGGACAGGAGAGGACAAGTGAACGGAGCAGTGCTGGGTCCGGCGGATCCTGCGGAGACTGGGACTCTCTCCCAGGCGCCTTCCAGCTGGGTTCAGAATGTTAGAATTACATAGTTAAATCTTGAGTTGAATATTTACTTGCTTATCATGAAAGAGTAACAGGTAGAAACAACCAGCAGACATTTGGTCTTGGGAATTTGAAGCCTCTTTGGAGAGGCAGAGCCTGTGAAGAGGGTGACAGGGTGGATTTGTGGCCCGACGTGATGAGGATGCCGTCACGGAGGCCGACTGCTGAGGCTCGTGTGTTTTTGGGCAGCACCCTGCGGTGGATGAGCTTAATGGGAGTGGGGGCACAGGAATCAGGGAGCAGTTGGGAGGCCTGGATCTGATCGAGCCTCTGTTCTTCATGGGCTCAGCCCTTCGGCACCTGGGATTCTGCATTCCAGGTGTTACAGAGTTGTTTACTGCAGGGCTGACAGCCATTCCCACCAGCCACATTGAACTCTTCACATTCTCTCTAGCACTGCATGAGATTCAGGAGGGTTATTAAATTTTAGGTGTTTTTGAGACGGAGTCTCGCTCTGACGCCAGGCTGGAGTGCAGCGGCATGATCTTGGCTCATTGCAAGCTCCGCCTCCCGGGTTCCCGCCATTCTCCTGCCTCAGCCTC